>NC_088369.1:10985322-11022822 GCF_034508935.2 Berghia stephanieae
GACATGAGTGACGTCATCTTCGAACTATCTATTAAATTGAACTATTAAATACAACTCACGATTTATTTTCTTTTGTGGCAAAAGACTCGCATTTTTGACGTCATTTTTTGGTCAGTGTCAGGCTATAGATAGTTCGAAGATGACGTCACTCAGGTCTTTGTTATTGTTTTTTGCCATCCGCGTTTATGAGTAATGCTCACTGAACTGTATTAACCTGACTATAAACGTTCACGGATACGCACAGTTTTGTGTGTTGGTCCGTTATACTTCCGGATGGCAATGTTATGAGCTCCTTAGCCAAGCGCATACTATCTATAACTTTACGATGGCTACGCCCAAAGCCCGGAGAGAATTAAGTAAGTATTAGTAATGTAGAATAGTGTTCGTTGGTTTGAGAGTATTTCCATTACAAGAAAGGAGTCCATGATAATTTTGGTAATCAGACCTGTAAATGAGCGTATGTCAATTTTACCCTAATCATTAGTAATTTGTGACCCTTCGCCTCAAAACGGTATTAAGTCGGGTTGTTTAGATGTTGAAAATTGAATTTATAGCAAGAAATATCAGACTTGTGTTGAGTTTGTATGCTTTATTAAGGAGAATGGATACCATATTTTAGGGCGCTAATGCCAACAATTTATTCATTTGACCAGTTTAACATTAAATTCGGCTTTTAAGCATCTGGTTCGTTCCGACATATTATCGTTTTGAGAAGATGGGTCACATTTGAGAATAATGTACGTTGGTTTGAGAGTATTTTATTTCCATTACATCAAAGATCTCATAAAATACTTTTAATGATCAGACCTTTAAATATGGACACGTCGATTTTTACCAAAAGCATTGGTTGGAAGCACATTAATTAGGAGTGGTGGACATCTTTTTTATTGTTGAGCTACCCTCTCACTATCAGGCGGAGTTGTCGTACCAGTAAGGTCGTGCGGCTATGTGGTCTAGTGGTATGACACACGCTTTCGGATCCGAAGATCCTGGGTTCGAGCCTCTCTCGGCGCATAGTTGAGTCCTTGGAAAATGCTCTTAACTCACATTCTTTCACCGTACTCAGGTGTAAAGTGAGTACCTGGACGTCAACAGCGTTGTTTCTGTCGGAAAAAAATTGTAATATCGCCTAACAGGCGTCATGTTTCGTCCTACATGTTAAGTGTTGCTGTTGGCCAGGGACCCCCTGTAAAGCGCTTTGAGCACGTTTAGTGGATATTGAATTCTATTAAAAAAGTTTAAAGCTCAGTCGTTGGTTTCGATGAGCCCCCATCGCCGCGAATTTAAAAAAAGAAAATTCTCTATTGTCTTCTGACACTTTTCTACTCACTTCATTTCTTTGTTATTAACAACACAAGTGCCTGCTCCGCTCACCTTTTTTTCTGAATTAAGAAGTACAGACGCTACTTTATTCCATTTTACAGACACTCAATCAGTCAGCCATTACACATTCTGTTTTTGCCGCTTTTGATATAATAGTTTGTTGCATTTTTAGTCATTTGAGACATTCCTTCAATTGACCAATCGCGTGATAGGCTGTGTTATTTGAAAAAAGTACTGCTATTGTTTTGTTCTCTCGTGACCGTTAATGGATTTTAAACAGTTTTCTTTTATCCGTTGTTATTAATCTCTTCCTCCTCCTTTTCCTCCTCCTCCTCCTCCTCCTCCTCCTGCCCCTCCTCCTCTCCACCTCCTGCCCCGTGTCCTCCTCCTCCTCCTCCTCCTCCTCCTCCTCCTCCTCCTCCTCCTCCTCCTCTCCTCCTCCTCCTCCCCTCCTTCTCCTCCTTCTGCCTCTCCTCCTCTCCAACCTGCCCCGTCTCCTCCTCCTACTCCTCGTCCTCCTCCTCCTCCTCCTCCTCTTTCTCCTCCTCTCCACCTCCTGCCCCGTCTCCTCCTCCTCCTCCTCCTCCTCCTCCTCCTCCTCCACCTCCTGCCCCGTCTCCTCCTCCTACTTATCCTCCTCTTCCTCCTCCTCCTCCTCCTCCTCTCCCTCCTCTTTCTCCTCCTTCTGCCCCTCCTCCTCTCCACCTCCTGCCCCGTCTCCTCCTCCTCCTCCTCCTCCTCCTCCTCCTCCTCCTCCTCCTCCTCCTCCTCCTCCTCCTCCTCTCCACCTCCTGCCCCGTCTCCTCCTCCTACTCCTACTCCTCCTCCTCCTTCTCTTCCTCCTCCTCCTCCTCCTCCTTCTTCTCATCATCATCATCATCATCATCATTATTATTATTATTATTATTATTATTATTATTATTATTATTATTATTATTATTATTAATTATTATTATTATTATTATTATTATTATTATTATTTATTATTATTATTATTATTATCATTATTATTATCATTATTATTATTATTATTATATTATTATTATTATTATTATTATTATTATTATTATTATTATTATTATTATTATCATTATTATTATTATCATTATTATTATTATTATCATTATTATCATTATTAATATTATTATCATTATTATTATTATTATTATTATTATTATTATTATTATTATTATTATTATTATTATTATTATTTTCATTATTATCATTATTATCATTATTATTATTATTATTGTTATTATTATTATTATTATTATTATTATTATTATTATTATTATTATTATTATTATCATTATTATTATCATTATTATTATTATTATTATTATTATTATTATTATTATTATTATTATTATTATTATTATTATTATTATTATTATTATATTATTATTATTATTATCGGTATGTTTAACTTTGATATCTTTATAGCATTTGTTGCTTTGTTTTCATTTATTTTTTTTTGGTTCAAAATTTCCTCTTTGGAATATATTGCCGTGTCAGAATATTTGTATCTGTGAAGCAAATGACTTAGCATCAGACCCCCCATAGTCCTGGAACACAATTGCTGCCAACAGTTCTAATTATCCCAAACATGCCAATTACTATTGCACTATTCAACCGTACCCAGAAGGGAAAAAAATTCCCTAACAAATCACGTATTTAAAAACTTGGCCAGACAAAAAAAAAAACAGGTCCTTCAAATATTAATGGATTTCTATGATGACTTTCAATTTGTCAAAAACGATCAAAAATGAACTAACTAACGAATACTTCGACTAGTCCAAAATTTGAGATATTTTTGGCCAAGATGAGGGTTATTTTAATGGGCATGATCTATATTAACTTTACATGTGCTCAAGGTCATTGGTCACATTGCTAAATGTGCTCAAAGTGACCCACATAGTGAAAAGTGTTCACAGATTTTGAAATATCTAACATCGCGATTGGTCATTTTGTTCAGCTTGACACATGGGTATATTTACAACTTTCATAAACAAAGCAACGTGTTGACATGTGTTAAGATATATCCAATCGTTGAACAACAACAAATCATGTGATTGATGACCTGTTTGGACGAAAACATGAATATAGATCGCTCCCATCAATCCATAGCTGCTGGAGGACGAGTTTTCTGACCAAAATTTTAAATACGAGTTATTACAGAAAACGGTAGTTATTCCTCTCCTCATTAGTTACCACACTATACTCATCAATTTAATACAAAACATTATTATTGCTAAATGTAATAATAGACTAATAATAATCTTGTCATTCACTCTACGTAATACAATGGCGGTGCGTTCTGGTATCGTGTTAATTCGTGCACGTGGGAGTTGGAGAATAAATAAACAAAAAGCAAATTTTATTCGCTGAGAGAGAGAGAGAGAGTAGATTCTGCCAAAATTTTATATCAGACATGTAGATAACACCAGCAAATGGGACCCATCATCACAAAACGGTATGATGTTGAGATGATGCAGATGCTAAAAAGTCAAATCAAAGCCAAACTGATAACAAAATATTAAATATTGGTTTTCGTTTACGTTCTAAAATAGTGTAATCATTCTGCTCAATAAAATATAACTCTCTGCACGAAGTCTGTCTACCCATGGACTATTATAGATAGTATGCGCTTGGCTAAGAAGCTCACAACATTGCCATCCGGAAGTATAATGGACCAACACACAAAACTATGTGTAACCATGACCTTTTATAGTCTGGATAATACAGTTTAGTGAAAATTACTCATAGACGCGGATGGCAAAAAAAAACCAATAACAAACACCTGATTGATGTCTTTGTTATTGTTTTTGCCATCCGCGTTTATGAGTAATTCTCACTAATTTGTATTAACCAGACGATAAACGCATAAGTTTACACATAGTTTTGTCTGTTCGTCCGTTATACTTCCGGATGGTAATGTTATGAGCTTTTTAGCGAAGCGCATTCTATCTATAGATAGAACGAAGATGACGTCACTCAAGCATTTGTTATTGTATTTTGCCATCCGCGTTTATGAGTAATTCTCACTAAACTGCATTAACCAGACTATAAACGTTCATGGATACACACAGTGTTGTATGTTGGTCCGTTATACTTCCGGATGGCAATGTTGTGAGCTTCTTTGCCAAGCGCATACTATCTATAGAATGACATAGTTGACTTCACTCAGCTCTTTGTAATATCTTTAGACAGCCCGTTACTGTTTAGTTGTAATTTAATTATCTCAATCAGACAAAAAACGGCCAATTTGTTTAAAATGATTTTCCTTCTGTGCACGTCAGAAATGATGGACAAAGGTCGAGAGAAATTCCGTGTGTTCCTCGGTCTAGCATCTCTTTCGAAAATAATTTCACTGTGGACCTTTAGTCTGGCGTTGATGTAGTTATTGAATCTGCCAATACATATCGTAGCATTTAAAAAATTCTAAAACTAACCTTGATAGATTAGTGAAATTTAAAATTTCCGAATATGACCATTGCTTTGGATCTCCACCGCCATTTTGGTTTTTTTGAAGTATTGAAAGGTAGTGCAAAACAGTCCAATCTTGTTTTTTTTTTTTTTTCTATCAGCTCTAGTTCAAGGTCGGATTATTTTTTTCTATTAGGGTTAACTACAGGTCTTAATAAAGGTGTGAGTCTGTTTGTTTTTCCTAGTAGGGTCAGTTAAAGGTACATACTATGTTTTATATTTTTCTTATGATTAGTTGAGGGTATTTTTGGGTTGTTCCCTTTAGCACAAGGAGCTTTCGAAAGTCTTCCCCAAAGGTCAACCTGTACATATTTGCAGGTCTCATAACCCAACGCAACTGTGGGCTATATTTAACATTGTTGTAATGGAATTTATTTTGTGATGGTTTGAGAGTATTTCCATCACACAATAAAAGAAACGGCTATGCTTTTTCATATAGATAGTATGCAGATTGTTTTTTGTCATCCGCGTTTATGAGTAATGCTCACTGAACTGTATTAACCTGACTATAAAAGTTCATGGATACACACCGTTGTGTGTGTTCGTCCGTTATACTTCCGGATGGCAATGTTATGAGCTTCTAAGCCAAGCGCATACTATCTATAGCGCAATATCCACTAAACGGGGAGACCTTCCATAAGCTACTACATCCCAAGTATTCTTGTTCTAGTAGGGGGTTTGGGAGGGGGGAAACTTTTTCTTTTAAAGTCTTCCCCCTCCCAAACCCCCTACTAGAAGTTCTAGTGTAGGGGGTTTGGGAGGGGGGAGACTTTTAAAAAAAGTTTCCCCCTCCCAAACCCCCTACTAGAACAAGAATACTTGGGATGTAGTAGCTTTGGAAGGTCTCCCACTAAACGTGCTCAACGCGCTTTACAAGGGGGTCTCTGGCCAACAGCAACACTTAACATGTAGTACGAGATATGACGCCTGTTAGGCCATATTACATTTTTTTCGGACAGAGACAACGCTGTTAACGTCCTTGTACTCATTTTACACCCAAGTACGACGAGAGAATGTGAGTGAAGAGCCTTTTCCTAGGACTCAACTATGCGTGGAGTGAGGCTCGAACCCAGGACCGTCAGATCCGAAAGCGAGTACCATACGGGTATAGATAGTATGCGCTTGGCTAATTAGCTCACAACATTGCCACCCGGAAGTATAACGGACCAACACACAAACTCTGTGTAACCATGAACTTTTATAGTCTGGTTAATACTGTTTAGTGAGAACAACTCACAAACGCGGATGGCAAAAACAATAACAAAGGCCTGAATGACGTCATCTTCGAACTATCTATTAACTAGACTATAAAAGTTCATGGTTACTCATAGTTTTATATGTTGGTCAGTTATACTTCCGGATGGCAATGTTGTGAACTCCTTGGCCAAGCGCATTCTATCTATAGATAGAACGAAGATGACGTCACTCACGAATTTGTTATCGTATTTTGCCATCCACGTTTGTGAGTGATTCTCATTAAACTGTATTAACCTGATTATAAACGTTCATGGTTACACAGAGTTTTTGTGTTGGTCCGTTATACTTCCGGATGGCAATGTTGTGAACTTCTTAGCCAAGTGCATACTATCTATAAAGGAAAGAATTGACGTGTACATATTATTTGCAGGTCTGATAATCCAAGTCATTACGGCCTCATTGTTGCAATGGAAATCTCAAAAATTGACACAATTTATTGTCCATTACAACAATGTTAAAAAACTAGGCCCATGATTGCGTTCGGATGTCAGACCTTATCATATGTGCACGTCGGACAGAATCATTGCCCAGCGTAATTTCCTAAATATACACAATTTTATTATTTTTGGTATCATTTCAGCTCCTATCCCAAATCTATTTGGTGGCCCTGCCGATGATCTGTGTGAGTGGTGTAGTGGGAAACGCGCTGGCCTTCTTCATATTTGTCTCCAAGCCAATGCGGAGAACATCTTGCAGGTAAATTGGATAAGCGACGGCGTACACTTATAGATAGTTCGAAGATGACGTCACTCAGGTCTTTGTTATTGGTTTTTGCCATCCGCGTTTATGAGTTGTTCTCACTGAACTGTATTAACCAGACTATAAAAGTTCATGGTTACACAGAGTTTGTGTGTTGGTCCTTTATACTTCCGGATGGCAATGTTGTGAACTCCTTGGCCAAGCGCATTCTATCTATAGATAGTTCGAAGATGACGTCACTCATGTCTTTGTTATTGGTTTTTGCCATCCGCGTTTATGAGCAATGCTCACTGAACTGTATTAACCTGACTATAAACGTTCATGGATACACACAGTTTTGTGTGTTGGTCCGTTATACTTCCGAATGGCAATGTTATGAGCTTCTTAGCCAAGCGCATACTATCTATAGATAGTATGAAGATGACGTCACTCAGGCCTTTGTTATTGTTTTTGCCATCCGCGTTTGTGAGTTGTTCTCACTAAACTGTATTAACCAGACTATAAAAGTTTATGGTTACACAGAGTTTGTGTGTTGGTCCGTTATACTTCCGGATGGCAATGTTATGAGCTTCTTAGCCAAGCGTATACTATCTATAGATAGTGTGCATTGCCGTCCAGATGTATAGATATAATGAAATTGACGTCACTCAGGTCTTTGTTATTGTTTTTTGCCATGCACGTTCATGAGTAAACTAAACTAAACTGTATTAACCGACTATAGATGTTCAAGGTTACACATAGTTTTGTTTGTTGGTCCGTTATACTTCCGGATGGCAATGTTGTGAGCTTCTTAACCAAGCGCATCCTATCTATAGCGGACCAACACACAAAACTATGTGTAACCTCTGGTTAATACAGTTTAGTGAGAATTACTCATAAACGCGGATGGCAAAAACCAATAACAAAGACCCGGATGACGTCAACTTTATTCTATCTATTGGCAGGTTTGACAACCCGAATGAAATTATGATTATTAACGATTGTTATATTTTTATGGTTATTAATGGCATCAGTCTGTGTTTTCGTTCCATTTCCCATTTTTTTCATGTTTGTTGTCATCAAATTTTGTGATTTATTGGCGAAAGCCTAAGATTGAATAAACTTTGAACTTTGAACTTATATGATTATTAACAAAGAATTGAAAGTCGTCCTTCAGAGTCATTAGACCTGTGGAGCCGAAATTTCTATCTATCTATCTATCTATCTATCTATCTATCTATCTATCTATCTATCTATCTATCTATCTATCCTATATATCCTATCTATCCTATCTATCCTATCTATCTATCTATCTATCTATCTATCTATCTATCTATCTATCTATCTATCTATCTATCTATCTATCTATCTATCTATCTATCTATCTATCTATCTATCTATTATCTTTCTATCTATCTATCTATCTATCTATCTATCTATCTATCTATCTATCTATCTATCTATCTATCTATCTATCTATCTATCTATTCTATCTATCTATCTGTCTGTCTGTCTATCTATCTATCTATCTATCTATCTATCTATCTATCTATCTATCAACACGTTATGTGTATGCTTGTAATTAGTTATGCATATTAAGTAATATAGAAGAAACGAAGTTGACGTCATTCAGCTCTTTGCTATTGTTTTTAGACAGTAATTTTGATACCTTAATTCATTTTTGCCACATGGTGTTCGAATTTTTAACGCGCAACTGTGATACAAATTAAATCATCATCATCATCCATCGTGGCTTGTACTCTTGAGCACGTTGCCGGTCAGCTGTCTCCACGAATCACGATCCCCTGCGGGGCAAATGAAATCTGTGTTGCTTTTAAACTCACATTTGGCCATTCTTAGGTCCTTTAGATAAGTCATTCTTTGTCTTCCTCTAGCTCTCTTTCCATCGATCATCCCAGATGTTATCAAATTTTCTATTCCGTCTCTTCTCCACACATGTCCCAGAAACTATCTTTTAAATATACACACACAAGTTCGGACCAGAGGCCAGAGGTATGGTCTATCTCAATTTATCAAATTAATATATAAAGTGTCGCTATTGGTTCGTGATTGTATATTTTTTACATTTTTGTGCATTTGCATATGGGTCAAACTGGGGGTCATGACGACAACATGTTTCGCTTTGTAAAATGTATATATTTGTATACATTGTCGCGATAGATTCTCAACTTTGTGTTTATACATTTTCATGCATGCCACGTCTGTAAACGAATTTCCTTTTTTTATGACTAAAGTATATATTATTATTATTATTATTATTATTATTATTATTATTATTATTATTATTATTATTATTATTATTATAGTAGTAGTAGTAGTAGTAGTAGTAGTAGTAGTTGTTGTTGTTGTTGTTGTAGTAGTTATAGTAGAAGTAGTAGACTTGTGTGTTGTTGGTACTTTACATCATGCTGGCGGATGTTATGGCTACTTTACCTAAACGCATAACATTAATAGAATAAACAATGCTCTTTGTTAATGTTTATAGACCACCAATTATTGGGTTGTTACTTCTTACTAAAATAATGTTACAATCATACTTTAAACATTTCTTTGTTACTTACTTACTTATCCGAGCCAGCGACCACCTGAGCATTAGCCCTTCGGTCTTGTGCCATGACGTAGAAGTTAGACGTCTTTTGTAGTTGTTCCAGGTGACTATAAAGTGTGTTACTGATGCTTGGATTTGGTGGGAGGAATGTGTATCTCAGGTCTTCAAGAGGCTGACATTCAAGCAAGTGGTGTGTTACTGTTTCATTGGGGTGTTGACTTACATAGTCAGTGTCTAGTGCGTTTCATCTGGCACTACGGAAGTTGTGAGAATTTTTGCTTAACCCTCTCCTTACCACCCATATAAAAATCGTCACATTCGTTTCGATAAAAAATCAACAATTTTGCCATTCTAATTTCTTTTTTGTATCGCAGAATTTAAAGCAAAGTGTTCGACATAGTCTATCTATAAAAACTTCAGTTTCTGTATAGAATATACTTGTTGCTTTTCTGTTTAAATTTTTTTTTGAATTGCGTTTTATATAGCGTAAAATCCACTAAATGTGCTCAAAGCGCTTTACAAGGGGTCACTGGTCAACAGCAACATTTAACATCTAGGACGGGACATGACGCTTGTTAGGCGATATTACAATTTTTCGGACAGAGACAACGCTGTTTACGGCCAGGTACTCATTTTATACCTGAGTACGGTGAGAGAATGTGAATAAAGAGCCTTTTCCAAGGAATCAACTATGCGCCGAGCGCGAGGCTTGAACCCAGGACCTTCCGATCCGAAAGCGAATGTCATACCACTAGACCACATAGCCGCACAAAAAGTGAACGACAGTAATATTGATAATGTAACCATCAGTTTCATTATATAAGATAGAATGCGCTTGGCCAAGGAGTTCACAACATTGCCATCCGGAAGTATAACGGACCAACACACGAACTCTGTGTAACCATGAACTTTTATAGTCTGGTTAATACAGTTTAGTGAGAACAACTCACAAACGCGGATGGCAAAAACAATAACAAAGGCCTTAGTGACGTCATCTGCATACTATCTATATGCAAATCTTTGTAGCGAGTAGAATTTGAAGCGTGATCGAATATTTTTGAGTAGACTATGTGATGTTTTTGCCACCTAACAATCACATATTTATAGTTATATTTTTTCTTCTATAATTTGTTATGGAAAGTGAGCGGTCTGCCCTAGGAGCACGTGTTTTATACCACGTGATGCCAGTCTGTTTGTTTTGACGGCGTCATCATAAGGTTAGCTATAGATAGAATGCGCTTGGCCAAGGAGTTCACAACATTGCCATCCGGAAGTATAACGGACCAACACACAAACTCTGTGTAACCATGGACTTTTATAGTCTGGTTAATACAGTTTAGTGAGAACAACTCACAAACGCGGATGGCAAAAACAATAACAAAGGCCTGAGTGACGTCATCTGCATACTATCTATAGATTATATATAGTTCGAAGATGACGTCACTCAGGCCTTTGTTGTTGTTTTTGCCATCCGCGTTTGTGAGTTGTTCTCACTAAACTGTATTAACCAGACTATAAAAGTACATGGTTACACAGAGTTTTTATGTTGGTCCGTTATACTTCCGGATGGCAATGTTGTGAACTCCTTGGCCAAGCGCATTCTATCTCTACAGTTCGAAGATGACGTCACTCAGGTCTTTGTTATTGTTTTTTGCCATCCGCGTTTATGAGTAATGCTCACTGAACTGTATTAACCTGACTATAAACGTTCATGGATACACACAGTTTTGTGTGTTGGTCCGTTATACTTCCGGATGGCAATGTTATGAGCTTCTTAGCCAAGCGCATACTATCTATAAATATAATGTCATTGACCGATATGTTAATGAATGATGGTGAATGTATCCCCGGACACAATATTGTGGTTGTTTGTTTTCTTGTTGGTTTTGATGATTGGTTATCACGATGATTAATTAATGTTGCTGCTGCTGCAAAGGATGATGATGATGATGATGATGATGATGATGATGACGATAATGTTAATGATGATGATGATGATGATGATGTTAATAGTGATTATTATTATTATTATTATTATTATTATTATTATTATTATTATTATTATTATTATTATTATTATTATTATTATTATCATTATTATTATTATTATTATTATTATTATTATTATTATTATTATTATTATTATTATTGTTATTATTTGATTATTATTATTGTTTTATTTTATTTTAAAATAATTATTATTATCATTATTATCATTATTATTATTATTATTATTATTATTATTATTATTATTATTATTATTATTATTATTATTATTATTATTATTATTATTATTATTATTATATTATTATTCTCATCATCATCATTATTATTATTTGTATTATAACCATTAATTAATTAATTGATATCACCATCATCATCATCATCATCATCATCATCATTATCATCATCATCATCATCATCATCATCATCATCATCATCATCATCATCATCATCATCATCATCATCATCATTATCATTATCATCATCATCATCACCATTCTCATCATGACGACGGTGACAATAATGATGATATTAATAGTAGGGACCAGCCCAGCCCAGCCCAGCCCAGCCCGCCGATCATCATCTTATGATCATTTTTAAAAAAAGGAAGTCGGTTTTAAATAATGATGATGTTAAAACATTAAATTATTGACTCACCTGTTTTTAGCATGATTGGTTCCAAGGTGCCAGATGTGGCTGGTACTATTTTTATCATAGATAGTATGCGCTTGGCTAAGAAGCTCACAACATTGCCATCCGGAAGTATAACGGACCAACACACAAAACTATGTTTAACCTTAAACGTTTGTAGTCTGGTTAATACAGTTTAGTGAGAATTACTCATAAACGAGGATGGCCAAAAAAAAAAACAAAAAAAAACAAAAAACAAACAAACAATAACAAAAACCCGAGTGACGTCAACTTCATTCTATCTATAGATAGAATGGAGTTGACGTCACTCGGGTCTTTGTTATGCTCTTTTGGCATCCACGTTTATGAGTAATTCTCAATAAACTGTATTATCCAGACTATAAAAGTTCATGGTTACATATAGTTTTGCGTGTTGGTCCGTTATACTTCCGGATGGCAATGTTGTGAGCTTCTTAGCCAGACTTAATACCGTTTTGAGGCGAAGGGTCACAAACAGGGAAGTTTAAGTTCAAAACTCTTCTTCAGTCAAAAACAAAGACATTAAAAAGTATTTATCGTATTGTTGAATTGATTATTGCAAGTTTTGATTTTCTGTCGTCTTTGTCACTATCCAAACAGTTGGTACCTTGCAACAAGATCTGTAGCTGATGGAGGTTTTCTATTGGCTACTTTCATCACGTGGTCTTCGGACGCATCAAGGTTGAGATTTTTCCATACAGATGGTCTTTGTCAGGTGAGTAAATTAGAAATAAAAAACTTGATCTCTTATAATATAGTGTTTTTTTATTATATATTAACACATTTCAGGTTTGAATAACTGCAAGGCTATGTATAGATAGTATGTACTTGGCTCAGAAGGTCACAACATTGCCATCCGGAAGTATAACGGACCAACACACAAAACTATGCGTAACCATGAACTATTATAGTCTGGTTAATTTAGCTTAATGAGCATCACTCACAAACGCGGATGGCAAAATACAATAACAAAGGCTTGAGTGACGCAATCTTCGTTCTATCTATAGAATTTTTAAAAAGTTTTGATTAGGTTTTAACAGAGTGTGCCCTATAGTATCTGAGCTATGAAGTCATCTGTAGAAAATAAATGGAAATTTTGACATTAATCGTGATTTATTCACTTACCAAAGGGCGCACGGTGTTAAACCTTATATCAATCAAAACTTGGAATAACGTCTGCTCATATGGCAAAAAACCGATTAATGAAATCTTACTTAGCTTTCGAGTTATTCAAACCTGAATAAATGTGTCAATAATGAAAACAGCACACTGTAGTACAATATTCCCTGAATGTGCTCAAAGCAATTTAGAGGAGTCACAAGGATCAACAATACGATTCAATAGTCTGATGTCACGCCGCCTGGCAACGGTGGCCATCTTGGTTCTAAACAAAGAAAATCATTGCTTTTTATTCTTCATTCTGGCTAGAACTTTTCATATGTCTTGTGATCAGAATGTGTAAAAGTCAAAACATGATCAAATTTATTTTTTTTTTTTCCCCTCTGGATACACTTTTATGCTCGCCTGAGAAATATTTCATACGAGCGTCGCCATTGTTCCGATAGTTTAGAGCCAGTGTTACTAAGTTACCATGCGTCATTAGGAAGGAAGTGACGTTGCGACTGTTGAAGAGTATTGTCAACATATAAGACAAGGCATGACGCATAGAAGACGTTGTTATACATTTTCGACATGGACAACGCTGTCCCCCGTCAGGTGGTACTCATTTTACACCTGAATCTGGTGAGAGAATGTGAGTAAAAAGCCTTTTCCAAGACGTTCACAAATTGACTCGAACCTTAGCCATCGTTAATTTATAGATAGAATGCGCTTGGCTAAGAAATTCACAACATTGCCATCCGGAAGTATAACGGACCAACACACAAAACTATGTGTAACCTAAAATGTTTATAGATAGAATGCGCTTGGCCAAGGAGTTCACAACATTGCCATCCGGAAGTATAACGGACCAACACACAAACTCTGTGTAACCATGAACTTTTATAGTCAGGTTAATACAGTTTAGTGAGAACAACTCACAAACGCGGATGGCAAAAACAATAACAAAGGCCTGAGTGACGTCATCTGCATACTATCTATAGTCTGGTTAATACGGTTTAGTGAGAATTACTCATAAACGCGGATGGCAAAAAACAATAACAAAGACCTGAGTAACGTCAACTTCATTCTATCAATAGCCTGACAGTGACCAAAAAATGACGTCAAAATGCCAGTCTTTGACCACAAAGAATACAAATCGTGAGTTGTATTCAATAGTTCAACCATTTGTTTCCATGAGCACTGCTAACGACAACTCACTAGGCGGTGCAAAAAAACAAATAATAACGTCAAAATGCCAGTCTTTTTGGGTTTCGGTGTCAGGCTATAACTTTACGATGGATACGCTCGAACCTGGGAGCTTGTAGTCCGAGCACAGATGTCATACCACAAGTCACAGAGCGAGAAACACGTTCAACACAAAATTAAAAACAGCAAGTTAGAATATAGTAGTAGTAGTAGGATTAGTAGTAGTAGTAGTAGTAGAAGTAGTAGTAGTAGTAGTAGTAGTAGTAGTAGTAGTAGTAGTAGTAGTAGTAGTAGTAGTAGTAGTAGTGTGAAGTGTAGTAGTAGTAGTAGTGGTAGTAGTAGTAGTGTGTAGTGTAGTAGTAGTAGTAGTAGAAGTAGTAGTAGTAGTAGTAGTAGTAGTAGTAGTAGTAGTAGTAGTAGTAGTACTAGTAGTAGTTGTTGTTGTTGTGGTGGTAGTAGTAGTAGTAGTAATAATAATAATAATAATAATAATAATAATAATAATAATAGTGATGACGATGATGATGATGATGATGATGATGATGATGATGATGATGATGATGATGATGACGACGATAATAATAATAATAATAATAATAATAATAATAATAATATAATAGTAATAATAATAATAATAATAATAATAATAACAATAATAATAATAATAATAATAATAATAATAATAATAATGAATAATAATAATAATAATAATAATAATAATAATAATAATAATAATAATAATAATAATAATAATAATAATAATAATAATAAATCAGTGAAAATATATCTCTGTCAACGGCAACATAAATAATATCATCGTGATGAAATATTCATACGCAGAAAGTAGTTCATGTCGTACTCAGACTTATTTACATCTCATTTATTACGCTTTTCATAGGAAAAATAATGGGGGAGGGGCTAAGGGGGGGGGGGGGGGGGCTGGTGGAAGGAGGGGAGGGATTCACGTTACACTCAATGAGCGGCTATTAAATGCTAGTGTGATGTTAATAAACCGCTGCTGTTTGTTTTGATATGACAGTATTTGCTTGCACTTATTACAGACGGTTAAAAAAAGGTTTATAGGTTGTAAATTATCCTTTTTTTCCCCCCATTATCCAATTATCATTGAAACCAAAAGAATGTATATATATATATATATATATATATATATATATATATATATATATATATATATATATATATATATATATATATCCCATAGAGTCGGGGTTTATCCCGGTTTTTATAGCGTGAAACGAGCAATAGCGATTGCTTGCTATCCTTTGGGTAGGATTATCGCAACGTACATTCCGCCAAATCTAACAGACTCAGCTACCCGCCGATTCGGTCCTGGGTGGACAGGTGGGGGGGGGGGGTCAGAAAAATCTCGACTGAACTCGGGATCGATCTTGGTCCCTTAGCGTGTGAAGCGAGTGCTCTACCAACTGAGCTATCGGGACCCTCATCGTAGGCGAGTATAGATAGTATGCGCTTGGCTAAGAAGCTCATAACACTGCCATCCGGAAGTATAGATAGTTCGAAGATGACGTCACTCAGGCCTTTATTATTGTTTTTGCCATCCGCTTTTGTGAGTTGTTCTCATTAAACTGTATTAACCAGACTATAAAAGTTCATGGTTACACAGAGTTTGTGTGTTGGTCCGTTATACTTCCGGATGGCAATGTTGTGAACTCCTTGGCCAAGCGCATTCTATCTAAGGCGGACCAACACACAAAACTGTATCCATTAACGTTTATAGCCGGGTTAATACAGTTCAGTGAGCATTACTCATAAACGCGGATGGAAAAAAACAATAACAAAGACCTGAGTGACGTCATCTTCGAACTATCTATAACATTGGTGTAATGGACAATATTTCGCGTCATTAAAAAAGAAAGATTTCCATTACAACAAATATATCATAATGATTTGGTTATCAGACCTGCAAATAAGATCACGTGATAAAAACCAAACTGGAAATAAACCCATTGATTAGAAGAAAATAAAAGGAATATGAATAAAGTTATGAAGTAAGAGAGTTAGCTTTTTCAAGAAGTTTACGCAAGAATTTTGATACAAACATGGCAATAAAACATGGCAAATATTAGATAGAACTATGGGGGTAGCTGCCGGAGATTGCATTTATTCTCGGTTGTTGTCTATAGAACACTGTCGTTGCAACTCATAGGGGAGACGAAAACAACTCAGGGGATTTCATCAACAGATTGATGCTATTTTTAAAATGCTGTCATTTATCAAAGTACTTTTATGTCATACAAGGCGGGGTTTGATATTAATATTCGGGAAAATTCTTGTTGTTTTTAATCCTACAAGTTGTGTATGATTCGCTCTTGCTTTAAGAGGCAGGTTCCAAATATTCAGGTGGATGGACAAAACCAGTTGGAGGAGTGAAGGAATTGTGGGAACGATTAACAATAGGGTATAAAACGGAATGTTTCTGATCAAAACTTCACTTTGGGCTTCCTTTTCCTAAGTCTTTAGACTTTTTTCATTATGCTGCAAATTCTAGTTTCCTACTAAGAATATTTATTTTACGGACTTAGAAATATTCCACGTATATTATTGAAAATGGTTACATAGGCAAAATGACTTAACATTTGGATTGATTTTACGGATTTGAAATTTAAATTTATGACACTGATTGAATTATGACCATGTTATTTGATTTGGATTTCTAATTTATCACAACAAATAAAACAGTAATAAATGAAATTTGGAATCTGGACTTTGATTTCATTTCTTGATGTTTTACATTCAATTATCATCATTGGCACTTGAACTCTTTCGTCATTATTAACATCTACAACACAATGCAAAGGAATATCATTACGGTCTATCAAAAAGCCACTATACGATCATAACCCTTTACATAATATGTGTGCAATAACGCCACAATGATCAAATTGCATCTCTCACCATTGTTCCCATGGCATCGACAGAGATCTTCAATTTCTGTTCCAAGTTTTCACAGTTTTGTAAGAGGAATATCGGTTAATGGTAGAGATAAAATTTCAGTTGGAATTATATCTTATATCACGGTCACAGACTCAAAAGGTTTAGACTATAAGGTGATAAAATAAGAACACACATTTTCACCTATTTTGCAAAACTGGTATATAACATCATGACACACAAAACAATGTGTGACCTTAAAATAAAATTTCCTTTATTCATCCCATAGGGGAAATTGGTCTCTAGTGTCTATTCCAAGGGAAGACTGGAATAACCCAGGCCTCAGCCGCAGTGCAGCGTTTATAGGTTGATTAATACTATTAAGTGAGAACTACTCATAAAAATTGCGGGCTAAACTAAAAACAATAACAAAGAGCTGAGTAACATTAATTTCGTTTTATATAATATATACACGTTCAAGGATACAAGGCGTTTTGTGTGTTGGTACGATCTGGCGGATGGTGTGAGTATTTTAACTAAACGCATAGCATTGATTTGTGATTTTGAATTCTAATATTTAGCATCAAAACCACCCCCGTAATAACACCGATTTGGATACAAATTTAATTTCCTGGTTTGCACTCCTTCAACCTTTCGATCAGATTAGGCTCACAGAGCCGGAGTTTATCCCGGTTTTTCTATATGGGCAATAGGGAATGAGATTAGCGGAAGAGTAGCGTCCCTTGATTGGACGTCACCTTACAGAGAGAAGGTCAATTTGGTTTTGAAGTGTCTCAAGCCGCTTTCACAGGAAGTTAGGACAAGAGACGCATTCGCACAACCAACATGACGTTCTCTCTCTAATAACTTTTCCGCCGGTGACGTCACAGACTATGGGTGACGTCCAATCAAGGGACGTTACTCTTCCGCTAATCTCATTCCCTATAGCATGTGCTTCCTAAACCTTGGAATAGGATCTAGTCTAGCGCAAAGTACATTCCGCTAGATCTAAAAGACCCAATACCCATTCACTTTTTTGGTGGAGAGGGGGGGGGGGGGGTCAGAAAAAAAGCTCGACTGCACCCGGGATCGATCTCTGTCCCTTTGATTGTGAAGCGAGTGCTCTACCAACTGAGCTATAGCATGAGGACGCGCATGCTCTGCAGATTGCCTTTTGAATATCGTTATTCTCTTTTCCGTATTATTTTGACACTCTTAACGATGATGAACTGTGTACCTGTTCACTTCTAAATTAAATAAAATGGTCTTTGTTATCTTTTTGGATGAATGCGTTTAGCACAGATTTTGTCCCTCATCTGTGAACAAAATTCAGAAAAATTGTGGAGACGGCACTTGTATCAATAATGATGAGAAAAATAGAGTATGAAGACGTGAATTGCATTCAGTAGTCTGACGTCACGTCCGCCCATCCAACGAGCAGTTTGATTCTAAACAAAGAAAATCAGTATTTTTTAAATCTTCAGGCTGGCTCGAACTTTTTCACATATCATGTGATCAGAATGTAAAAAAGGCAAAACATGATCAGATTTATACTGTTTTTCTCCTCTGGATACACTTTTATACCCGTCGGATATGTATTTCATGCATAAGGGTGCCCGCCATTGTTCCTATAGTTTAGAACCAGTTACTAAATTATGCGTCATTTCGAGGGAAGTGACGTCACGACTGTTAAAGCCTATAGAGAATAACAACTTTTCGGCGATGAGGAGTCAAAGCAATAAGGTCGTGACTTCAACCATAGCCATCGTTAGCCTGACGCCAGAACCCTCTAGGACTTTCAGTTTGACGTCCTTTTAACGGTCTGTGCAGCGTCTAATGAGTTGTCTTTAGTAGAACTCAAGGAATCAAGTGATCCCATTGGTTGAACCATTGAATGCAACTCACGATTTGTTGGCAACCCTGCAAAATGCGGGATAAGATGGAAGAAGAAGAAGAAGAAGAAGAAGAAGAAGAAGAAGAAGAAGAAGAAGAAGAAGAAGAAGAAGAAGAAGAAGAAGGATATATTTGTTTTATTTTATAAGACTGTTTTTAGACGAATAGTCACATATATTTTCTCCTTTTTCTCTTTTTTTTTCCTTTATTAGTCTGGCCATTATATCATCACTCATTCACTTTGCCATTAAAAACATTTTGTTATCCTTTGATCGACTAAGTAGTCAGCGCTTAAAATGCCAAGTTTATTTCTGGCCAATTACTGTAAAAGTTCTTATCATCATCATCAGAATATGAAATGAGTAGAAAAGTGCGAGCGGACAATAGAGAATAAATATTCCGCTTCCCCAATCTTTCTTTTAAATGTCAAATTCATTTTGTCTGCCTCTGTTTTTGTTTTTGTTTGAATGGATGGATGGATGGATGGATGGATTGATTGATCGATGAATGGATGAATGGATGGATGGATGGATTGATGGATGGATGGATGGATGGATGGATGAATCGATGGATGGATGGGTGGATGGATGAATGGATGGATGGATGAATGGATGGATGGATGAATGGATTGATGAATGGATGTATGGATGGATGGATGGATGGATGGATGAATGGATGGATGGATGAATGGATTGATGAATGGATGTATGGATGGATGGATGGATGGATGGATGGATGGATGGATGGATTGATGGATGAATGGATGAATGGATGGATGGATGGATTGATGGATGGATGGATGGATGGATGAATCGATGGATGGATGGGTGGATGGATGGATGAATGGATGGATGGATGAATGGATTGATGAATGGATGTATGGATGGATGGATTGATGGGTGGATGGA
This sequence comes from Berghia stephanieae, assembly GCF_034508935.2. NCBI lineage: Eukaryota > Metazoa > Mollusca > Gastropoda > Nudibranchia > Aeolidiidae > Berghia > Berghia stephanieae. Next base: position 11,005,330 of record NC_088369.1, read on the forward strand.
TGAATGGATGGATGGATGAATGGATGGATGGATGAATGGATTGATGACTGGATGTATGGATGGATGGATGGATGGATGGATTGATGGATGGATGTATGGATGGATGGATGGATGGATGGATGGGTGGGTGGATGGATGAATGGATGGATCAATGGATGGATGGATGAATGGATTGATGGATGGTTGGATAGATGGATGGATGAATGGATTGATGGATGGATCAATGGATGGATGGATGAATGGATTGATGGATGGATGGATAGATGGATGGATGAATGGATGGATGGATGAATGGATTGATGGATGGATGGATGTATGGATGGATGGATGGATGGATGGATGGATCAATGGATGGATGGATGAATGGATTGATGGATGGATGACTGGATGGATGGATGGATGGATGGATGGGCAGAAGGCACACAAGTATGTCTTTTTTTCCCACCGTTCTTATCAACCCAGTTGATAATTCATTCGCTTCTTACTCAAAGGGACCAAGATAATATTTTCTAACTCTCCTGTCCTGTCGCCTAATAGTGATTGGGTAACTGGGTCTATTGATATTTTCCGATAGACTAGCGTCCTATCCAAATGATAACAAGCAATTGCTATTGACCGATTCACGCTTTCGAATCCTGGATAAACTCCTACTCAACGGGCTCAATGCCTCTAAAGGACTATTTTTGATCCATTTTACTTCTAAAACCGACGTGTACCTACTTGCAGGTCTGATAACCCAATTCCTTATGGGGCTCATTGTTATAATGAAAATCTCAAAATATTACGTAAAATATTGTCCATTACAACAATTTTGAACTCGGCCCATACGTGGGTTGGGACGTCAGACCTGCATACATGTACCCGTTGCTTAAAACCAACCTATCGCCACCACTGATACATAACGTTATCCGTTTCTACCCTTATGGGTTCTTTCGGTTTGTTTTTGTTTTGAATTCCTACATATTTTTTCTTTTTAGTTTTTTTTTTCTCTTCATTTGCTGTTGTTTTGGGTGATTTTTTTTTTAATTTGGGGGGGGGGGAGGATTTATTTTTGTTTGTTTTTCTTTCTCTTTTTTATTTTTTTGGTTGTTGTTGATTTGTTTTGTTTTTCTTGTTCATTTTATCGCTCATTCCATTACCATCACGCATCCATTTTCCCATTATAAACAATTTTCCCTTTTGATTGATTTACTAAGTAAACATCACTTATATTGCCGAGTATATTCGTAAACAATTCCATTCAAACAGTGACAGATGGTCGATATCGGAGTCTAAGGTGATTCCAAAGTTGTTGGGTTTTTTTTTCATAATATGTGACTCGCCATATCCACTTGGTATTCATTTTGGATGAGCCAGATTAGTCAGATGTGCGCATAGAGCTGTTTTGTCATCGGGATTGGGCGATATACAAATATACTTGATTATTATTATTATTATTATTATTATTATTATTATTATTATTATTATTATTATTATTATTATTATTATTATTATTATTATTATTATTATGAGGAGGTTTCAATCCAAAACTGAAATAATCCGATTTAACTTTCTCCTTACCGGCCATTTCCCGGATTTTCCCCAAAACGTCACACCCAACTAACACAAAAATATATTTATTTCACTCAAACACAAAATCTGTTAGTTCTTGCTATACATCTTTTTTTTCTGCTAAATGAGCTCCTCAACACAGTGTTAATATACTTTAACTATAGCAAACATTTTTTTTTTCAAATATTTTGAAGTACAAAAGAAATTAGAACGAGAAAAATGTTGGCTGCATCGTAGCGATTTTCCTATGGGTGGTAAAAGGATGGGGTTAAAAAATAATAAATTGTGTCCAGTCCCAGTCCCAGAAACTTAATTATTATACTCCGTTATAAATAAATGATAAATAAATAAATAAATTATATTCATCCCAAGGACAACTATACTGAAAGGACAATCATATGGAATATTCAGGCAACGCTAGTGGGGGCCAACAAAAAATATAGAAAATTTACACCAAAATAACAGCAGGGGTATTATATGGCAAAATCTACCTTTTTAGAGAGTGATTGTGAATTCTGGGTCCAAAAAAATAATTAATAATTATTATTATCAGCAGTGAATAGGAGTAGCCAAGAAACGGAAAGGATGAGGAGTTAGATATTATAAAAACTGACCTTATAGTGATTGATTCAGGATGATTTCTTTAGAAGCTTGATTAATGAATGTACATGTAATGTGATTATGAGGAAGAGGATGAACAATTAGATGAAGGGGAAAGGAGATGTACAATATCAACAAAGGGAGGTAATCTGCGGAGGATGATCCCAAGAAAAATATGAATACCGAAATATCTACTAAGGGATGCACTACATAGTAGTTGTAATTAGGATCTCTCGAATTTATTAATTTTTTGAACACTATTTCATCCCTATAAGGGACGATCGGTCTGCCAGATAGAATTTTCATTGGAACACCTGCAGACCAATGTCTTTCACAAATAACAAAATTTGTCGGATATAGCTCAATATCATCACGAGGAGGGATTTGTTTAACAATGTTTACCGGTCTGGTTCCTCTTTATAGTCAATCTGAACACACAACATTTGTTGGCTTTATTGTAGTTACCATTGTAATTCGCAACACCACAATTTTCCCCATCTTGAATTTGCTAACAAATCACGTCCATGAACATCAGACCCACAAGAGGCAAAAGTTCATGTGAGGAAAAACATTCAGAGTACTGGTTCATTCAATATAGTCAATGGAGTAGCATCAAATTCATAGTTCCATTCCATTCCATATTCATAGAGTTAATTAATAAAGTAACTTATCAGATCAATATATATTCAGAGTACAATAGTCGGATTTTTAATAAGGGGCGCGTCTTTTTCTTCTTTTTCTCAGCTAGCTGTTCACGATGCACAGCTGCAAAAATTTGTATGAAACTCTGGATCATTTTGTATTAATAAAAATGTTTTATCATGACTTTAAAAAAACAAACAATAGGAAAGTATTTCGCTTATTACAGCTATATTAAAATCGATAACGGGTGAGGATCTGAACTCAAAAATGATTTATAGTGTCGAAATTATGATTTTCCGCTTATCCATTTTGAAAGAATTTGTTGAAATGGAATGTTCAGTTAATTGAAACTTATATGATGTTCGTACAGAATCTGAATATGAATGAACGACAGACAAGTTTACATTTTATAACAATCAATATACGTGTTTGATGAATACAAATGAAAGTGAACATTACGCACTTCCAACATTATTTTGAGTTCAAAGTTTTGAGAAATAGCTTGGTATTTATGCCAAAGAGGATTACATAAATATAATGTAGACCAGTCAAAAGTAGAAATTCATCAATTTATGATACAGTGTTTCCACAAAATGTGCTTGTGTTCAACAACAACGTAACAACAATAACATGCAAAACTCAGAGTTGATTGTGAAATTCCAATTCCATAGATGTCCTCTTTAATGGCTTATCGATAGATACAAGTAGACTTCTTTTCGCAGCTTTACGAGAAAGGAACCAATAGAGATTCCGTATCATATCGTATTGTTTAAGAGCTTATAGGTTTAAAAGAAAACTTTAAATGCTGTGAGAATCGGTCATGCATAGATACAATTTTTCAAAGTTAAATATAAACATTCAATGTTAACTGACAATTTTGAGTATTTAATCACTAGTTCAAATAAGTTAAAACTAGAGATTCATATCAGTCTTCGGTAATTGCGACGTGATGTAAATAAAAAGCAATAAATTATAAAGTCAAAACTGGATGCAAACTACATAAGTTGTTACTTTATGTTAATGTGTTTTGCTTTTATTCGGAAAATAGTAATTTTTGTAATAGTATGATGTGAACTCATAACCACTAGCCGGAACTACTGTGTCACACGATTTTTTTGACAAATGATGAAGTCATCTCTTACTTTATGGTGCGAAACTGTTTAAATATTTAGCAGTGTAAAATCTCTAATTGTATGACAGCGGTTTTAAAGTGGCTTTTTATAGGTCGTGAAGAAGAAATCTTTTTTTTGTGATATGGCATCACAATTCAATACGGGACAAAATCTTTATTCAGTTAAGAGAAATTGATTCGGAGGTTGACACAAAGTTTTGCTACTTTTGATAGAAGGACATCTTAGAAAAACTAGAAAAACATGCGTCATTCATAAAACATCTGACTACTATAGTTCATTCCTTACAGTACAGTCAATGAGTAGCATCAGAATCAGATCCATAGTTCCCTTCCATAGTCATAGAGTTGTTTAATAGAGTCTCATCTTAGATCAATGAGACAAAACTATATATTCAGACTACTAGTTCATTCATTTCAGTCAATGGAGTAGATCAGATCCATAATTCCTTTCCATAGTCACAGAGATAATAGTAATAGTAATAGAGTGAGTAAGTGTAACTGTAACAACGCTAACATCTCAGATCAATGAGGCAAAACTATATATTAAGAGTCTTAGTTACTAGTCCCATACGATTGACAGTCATATCAGCAACACAGATCCATGTAATGGGCATAACTATTTATTCAGAGTCAGAGTCCAAGTTCCATCATATATGAATATGATATGGTAATATTATATTTATATCAGACCCACTAACTAGCAACTTCTTCTAGATAGTAGAAATAGAAATGACTGTTCAAGATAAAGTTGTGAAGTTGACGTGACGAGCAAAGGGGCCCTCTAGACTAAAACAATAAAGTCAATATTTGTCATTTAACCATATAGAAAAAATATATAAATATAAAGCCGCAGGCCATAATTCATAATAAAATAAGGAACAGAACAGTAATCCGATTCGGATTCCGAATCAGGCGGAGTCTGATTCTGATTATCTGTGCGACTCGACAGAACAAGCACGACAATGGGCCCAACTATCGTCTGCAGGAACTACAGTTGATAATTCTAAACATGTCTTAAATAATTATTACGCAATTATTATTGGTACTTACCACTTTTCAAAGATTCTGGTTCGATAAATTAGCCATAGTTATTAAAAGGTATTGAAATCAGATTCGAACTTTCGATTTCAAAAAAGATAACAAACCCAATCACTCAGTTTGTAAGAGGGCGTCATGGAAAAAGAGTTCATACTTTCCTGTGAAATTTTTGATAGTTCACTACTTTTTGTATATTTTCATATCATTCAAGACATAAGAAATATTATTTAAAACTTATGGTCGCCAATTAACCAATTTATTATAAAGTACCGAAATTATAAGAACAGAATCAATTATTGCGCATTCAAGGAAATTGTACCAAGGCAGAAAAGCGGTAGTTTTGCTTGAAATCGTTATCCAACCAATGGCCCCCACTAGCGGGGACTGAAAATCCAAGGCGAGCCTCCTTTCTAAAGCCCTCCTTGATTCATTCCTAATGGGAACTTTTTGTTTAGGATCTATTCCAAGTAAAGAATGGAATAATGCAGGCTAGGTGACAGTCTCAATACCACACAGCGCAGAGGGTAGTCGAACTCGGTACCTTTCGGGCACGAAACAAAGTCCATACCGCTGAGCCACGCTGTCCTTAGACTTGGAGCATATTTTGATTATGTAAAAAAAATATAAATAATTGATTTGTAATGCCATTTATTATGAACGTTTTATTATTTCCCTTGGAAACTAGATACGAATTTTTGACATTTCATTTAGGTAATGCTGATTATCTCATCGTACTAAAGTGTAAAATTAGTGTAATTTGGCCTGTATCTGCGTCGTATCTATTGAAAATATAATTGTAATAGCGCTTAACAGGCGTCATGTCTACATTTCTACATGGGTGTAGCGTGGCTCAGCGGTACGGTCTTTGCTTCGTACCCGAAAGGTACCGTTTTTGATCACCTGGCGCTGCGCTGTGTGGCCTAGAGCAAGTCACCTCGCCTTTGCTCTATTTGCAGCGCTGCACTGAGGCTGACGCCTGTGTCATTCCAGTCTTCCCTTGGAATAGACCCTAGAGACGCATTTCCCCTATGGGATGAATAAAGGGAATTTCATTTCAATTTCCTTTCATTTAATTGTCGGTGTTGGCCTAGAAGCCCTCGTAAACAGGTTTGTGAACAATAATTGGATATTACACGAAATATTTTTAAAAGTTGTCCTTCGGAGCAGTTAGGCATAATAATAATAATAATAATAATAATAATAATAATAATAATAATAATAATAATAATAATAATAAATAATAATAATAATAATAATAATAATAATAATAATAATAACAATAATACACACTTATACAGCGCTCATTCTCGTGTAAAACACAAGCTCTGGACACTTTACAATGTAAATTATCAATTTGGAAAAAAAACGGAACACACTTAGAGAACAGAAAATAATCTGAGACCTACAAGAAGTGTTGATGACTTATGAAGTTTTGCGTTTATCCCATTTTAATGGCGTAAAACGGACACTAGCAATTGCTTGCTATCCTTTGGATAGGACATCATTCTATCGCGAAGTATTTCCTCCAGATCTAACAGACCCAGCTACCCAATCCCTGATTGGTAGACATTGGGGTGGGGGTGGGGGGTGGGGGGGGGGGTAGGAACAAAAAAAAAATTAAAATCGATTTCACCCTGGATGGTTCTGGGTCCATTTGCGTGTGAAGCTAGTGCTCTACCAACAGCTATCAGAACCCCCAAGACATTGGTTAACCACTACAGAAATATATTATACTCCAAGGTAACAGTTTTACAATGTTATAAACTTGAGTTTTTATATAAACGAGTTTTTTATATAAACTTGAGCTTTTATATAGAGCAATATCCACTAAACGTGCTCAAAACGCTTTACAACGGGTCCCTGACCAACAGAAACACGTACCAAGTTGTACGCGACAAGACGCATGTTAGGTGAAATCATTGCAATTTTTTCTCTCACAGAGACAACGCTGTTAACGGTCAGGTACTCAATCCACACCTGAGTATGGTGAGAGAATCTGAGTAAACAGCCTTTTCCAAGGACTCAACTATGCATCAACCGAGGTTCGAACCCAGGACCTTCCGATCCTGAAAGCGAGTGTCATACCATTAGACCGCATAGCCGCAATATAACATGTTCTTTTCACTTTTTATTTTATATTTACAGATCACAGTCTTCTCGACCTACGTCTTCGCATTCCTATCAGTATGGATGACCGTGGTGGTTACTTCTGAGAATTTCATTCGTATTTGTCGTCCATTCAGGTAGGTTTCAGTTTTGAATGGACATATATTTCTTCTTCTTCTTCTTCTTCTTCTTCTTCTTCTTCTTCTTTTTCTTCTTCTTCTTCTTCTTCTTCTTCTTCTTCTTCTTCTTCTTCTTCTTCTTCTTCTTCTTCTTCTTCTTCTTTTTTCTTCTTCTTCTTCTTCTTCTTCTTCTTCTTCTTCTTCTTCTTCTTCTTCTTCTTTTTCTTCTTCTTCTTCTTCTTCTTCTTCTTCTTCTTCTTCTTCTTCTTCTTCTTCTTCTTCTTCTTCTTCCGTACTCAGGTGTAAAATGAGTACCTGGCAGTTAACAACGTTGTCTTTGTCCGAAAAATTGTAATATCGCCTAACAGGCGGCATGTCCCGCCCTACATGGTAAATGTTGCTGTTGATCAACGACCCCTTGTAAAGCGCTTTGAGCACATTTAGTGGATATTGCGCTATATAAAGCTCAACGTTTGTTTTTTTTCTTCTTCTTCTTCTTCTTCTTCTTCTTCTTCTTCTTCTGACATTGGTGAAGGATTGTTGAATGTATCATGTAATGAACTTCGGTACTTGAGGATCCCCCGTGTCCGGCGGGGTGCCTCAACTGAGAGGGTGCAAGATTAGCCCAACGCCAAGCCAGCCGGTCGAAAAAAGGCGAGTAATGGTGTGTGCCTCCCCCTTTTTGAGTCCACTGGTCCTCCAGGATGGGTGGGGGTTGTCGAATGGTAAAACACCTTCCGTAAAACTCAAATTGTTACAGAAACACAGGCGGACAAATCAAATCCTTATTTTAGCTTGGGCGACCTAAGAGTTTCTGCAATGACAGAATTTATGAAGGATATACAGAGTAGTGATAAGACATAGAACGAGTAAAAAAAAAAGTTAGCTCAGGATAGAGAAGAATGGAAACTTTGTCTGTGACCTATACCCTAACCCGGTGTGAAAAAGGCAATGATGATGCTTATGACTTGAGATTGTTGCTTGATGCACAATGCTACCAAACAAATAAAAAGATCAGGGCTGTCAGATAACTGCTGCATAAGATGGTAGACGATTCCATAGTCTAAACTTGAGCATTTATATAGCGCAATATCCATTAAACATGCTCATAGCGCTTTATAAGGTTTTCCTGGCCAATAACAACGCTTAACATGTAGGATGGGAGATGACGCCTGTTGGGCGATATTACAATTTTATTCCCGACAGAGACAACGCTGTTAACGGCCAGATACAAATTTTTCACATTGAGTACGATGAGAGAATTTGAGTAAAGATCCTTTTCCAAGGACTCAACTATGCGCCGAGCGAGACTCGAACCCGGGTCCTTCCGACCCGAAAGCGAGTGTCATACCACAAGACCACATAATCGCACAGGGAGAATCGTCATTCGACATGTTTGTTGTTTATCTTTCTGGGCATGTGCTTAATTGGTTCTAGAAATCAGCCTGACATAATTTGTTTGTGGTAGATGTTACGGAGGGTGATTTATTTCGTTTGTTTTCGTAAGATTTAAAGGTTGCCTAGGCCCATGTTCTTCTTAACCAGTGATGAAGCGCTTGCTTGTTGTGAGAAATCTTTGTAAAGCAGTCAAGGTGGCTCAGTGGTACGGTCTTTGCTTCGTACCCGAACGGTAACGAGTTCGACCCCCCCCCCCCCCCCCCTTCGCTGCGCAAGTCACCTTGCCCTAGCTCTCTTTGCAGCGCTGCTCTGCGCTGACGCCTGGGCTATTCCAGCCTTTCCTTGGAATAGACCCAAGAGAAAATTTTCCCCTATGGGATGAATAAAGGGATTTTTTTTTTTTTAATTGCCTGATTTCTCTCCTCTGTGTCATTTCCAATATGTGACCCTTCGCCTCAAAACGGTATTAAGTCGGGATGGTTAAGATGTTGAAAATTGAATTTATAGCCAGAAATATCAGACTTGTGTTAAGTTTGTATGTTTTATTGAAGAGAATGGATGCCATATTGTAGGGTGCTAATGCCAACAATTTATTTTATATTTTCGACCACTTTAACATTAAATTCAGCTTATAAGCATCTGGTTCGTTCCGATATAATACCGTTTTGAGACGATAGGTCACATATGATATTTTTTAGAGCTACGGGTCCCAGACTATAGATAGAATGCGCTTGGCCAAGGAGTTCACAACTTGCCATCCGGAAGTATAACGGACCAACACACAAACTCTGTGTAACCATGAACTTTTATTTCTGGTTAATACAGTTTAGTGAGAACAACTCACAAACGCGGATGGCAAAAACAATAACAAAGGCCTGAGTGACGTCATCTGCATACTATCTATATTTCCATATTATCATAAAATTGGTGAACAATCGGTTTTTTTAGCAGTGGACATGATCCTCGGTTCTGTTAAGTTCGCTTCTTTAAAATAGAGATTGGACACACAATTGTTATTCTCAGCAATTAAACAAATTATAGTTTTATATTGCTTTTATTTCGGCGCTTCAGCATTTTGCAAAATGCTGAATACCCAAGATTTTATATTACGTTTTCTTCAGTGTGCCAACATTTTTCAATGAGTTGATTGTCAATGTTTGCATTATATTTTCCTCAGTTTGTTAATATTTTGTAATGTGCTGATTGCCCAGATTTTATATAACGTTTTCTTCAGTGTGTCAACAATTTATTATATGCTGATTGCCAAGATTTTATACAACGTTTTCTTTAGTGTGTCAACATTTTATAATGTGCTGATTGCCAAGATATTATAAAAGTTTTCTTCAGTGTGTCAACATTTTATAATGTGCTGATTGCCAAGATTTTATAAAACGTTTTTATCAGTGTGTCAACATTTTATAATGTGCTGATTGCCAAGATTGTGTATATTGTTTACCTTAGTTTTTGATGATTGCCAATATCTAATTGCTTTTTCCTCAGCGTGTCAACATTTTGTAATATTATGTTGATTGTCAAGATTGTGTATATTGTTTTTCTTAGCTTGTGACGATTGCCAATATCTAATTGCTTTTTCCTCAGCGTGTCAACATTTTGTAATGTGCTGATTGCCAAGATCTGTATCCTAAGCCTGGTCGGCCTCAGCGTGTTGATGTACAATTTTCCTTTATGGACCAGTGAAGTGAATTACATTGACAATGGGAATATGACCTTCCACTGGTGTGACACCAAACCCAGATACGCCTCCCTCGTCAAGGTGAGTGGCAGTCCTATGTCTAAGGATCTCTGGACACACTGAGAAGGCCAACACTCCAGTCTCCAAGAGATGTTTTTTTTTTTTTTTTGGGTTTTTTTAAAGGGTTTTACGACCCTTGCAACACATTTAGGCCATATCAGCGCCAGTAAAATGGAAGAAAATGGAATAGAATAAAAGTTCTAGAATTACAATTAAAACATCCAAGGAAAAGTTAGACAAAGGGGAATGATATAAATAGGGAATAGATGTATATTCAAAGAGCACACTATGCAAAGTTGGAGATCACCTATCCGTTTCATCCAGACACGAGCAGAGGATCCCACTAAGAGGATTAGACTCAAATGCTTACATTATAAATTCTAAGGAATAAATATAATAATACATAACAGAGAGATGATTTACAAGGGAAAAAATATCATCTCCCAGAACTATAACTATACATTCGACTGTTTCCCTCCAAGCCAAGGACTCCGGCCAGGACAAAACAAAGTAATCTCATTCCAAGACAGAGACAGAAAGCAATTAGAAAACAGATATCGGGGGATAGAATAACACAGTTAGTACCTCTCTGCCCACTTTAGGATGTCAGGAACCCCACCCAGCAGTCTCGAAGAGTGAACACGGGCATACGTCTATTTCACAAAATTGTCAAAAGCAAATGGCCATAAACATTCCAGTCTACATTAATCCTCTCCTTACCAACTACAGGAAAATCGTCACATTCGTTACGATACAACCAACATTTTTCTTATTCAAATTTCTTTTGTACATCATAAAATTTAAAGAAAATGAACAGTGTGTTGTAGAGCATGTTTTGAAATTATGTATCGCAAGAACTTTACTGCCAATGTGTTTCAGTGATAAAAAATCTATTTCTGTGCTAGCTTAGCGTGAAGTTTTGTGGGAAATCCTGAAAATGGCTGGTAAGGAGAGAGTTAACAATTTTTTTAAAATATACTCGAGCAGGCTTCATCGCACCGACAAATTCTACCAGCCATTTGCAGGAACAAACACATACAAATAGAGCTTTTTTCCCCCTTGAACAACATGTGAATGGAACAAACTGCCACATGACATAATAGACAACACAGACCCAACATCATTTCAATGCGTTTTCCACATAATATACAAAAACACTGGGAGAATTTGAATGATTTGAGTACAGATTAGCGTGGTGTGATAGGTAACATTATTTATGTGTATAAGAGTTGCAATGATAGGCACAGTGTTCCTTTCGCATCTTATGGTCCTGAACTTGAACATGAAGAAAATAATAATAATAATAATAATAATAATAATAATAATAATAATAATAATAATAATAATAATAATAATAATAATAATAATTGAGCTTTTTTATCGCGCAATATACACTAAACATGCTCAAAGCGCTTTTACAAGGGGGCCTTGGTCAACAGCAACACTTAACATGTAGGACGGGACATGACGCCTGTTAGGCGATAATACAATTTTTTCGGACAGAGACAACGCTGTTAACGGCCAGGTACTCATTATACACCTGAGTACGGTGACAGGGTGTGAGTAAAGAGCCTTTTCCAAGGACTCAACTATGCGACGAGCAAGGGTCGAACCTAGGACCTTTCGATCCGAAAGTGAGTGTCATACCACTAGACCACATAGCCGCACACAAGAAAAGTGTGGAATTTGCCATGCTATATGCAGCAATACTCTTTGCCTAACCAAACGTGTTGTTTGCCCTGTCATCAAGGACGTTTCTTGTAGCTGAACAAAGAACAGAGATCTTCCTGGTGTTGGGGCAACGATCTATGCTTGAACCAGTTGTTTTACTGGCAACATTACTTTTACCACCTCTCTCTCTCTCTCTCTCTCTCTCTCTCTCTCTCTCTCTCTCTCTCATTCTCTTTCTCTCTCTCTCTCTCTCTCTCTCTCTCTCTCTCTCTCTCTCTCTCTCTCTCTCTCTCTCTCTCTCTCTCTCTCTCTCTCTCTCTCCGCAATAGCATAATAAAATGTAATTCAATAGATTTGACAATTAGGGGAAGTAACCAATAGATCAACGTTTCAAAAAAAAAAATTAAGTGCTGACGTCCCTTACCCTATACAAAAGAAAAACAAAAACAAACAAACAAAAATAATTAATTAATTAATCAAAAATGTAAAAAATATAGAAAAAAGCAAGCAAACTAACAAAACAAAATAAAACCGAAAAAAAAAGACAAAGAGTTGCAACAAGCCAAGTCATAAAATAGCTGTCTATAAACAACAACAGTAAGCTGGATGACGTCAATTTCGTTCCATCTATATAACTGTATAAATGATCGATAATTTTCTTTACCACAGTGGTTGTCATTCTGGGACCTTCTTGTCACGTTGGTGATTCCTTCACTCATCATCATCATCCTTATGATCTTCATCACCGCCAGTCTCGTCCGATCTCTCGAAAGGCAGACGAGACTTCAGGGCGGTGGTGGAGGAGGAGGAGGAGGTGGAGGTCAAGGTCAAGGTAGAGGTCAGAGGTCAAATGGGAACTCTGGGAGTAAACAGTCTAGATCGTCCAGATCGTGCAACTCACCTCAGGCTAAGGTAAATAGGTTTTGTTGTGTTTATGAATTTGGGAGCAGGCACTGGTGAAATATAAAGATCTCAAAAAGTGTGCATTAAACAGTGTCTTGGGGAGAGAGAGAAAGATAAAGAAAGAAAGAAAGAACGAGAGAGAGAGAGAGAGAGAGAGAGAGAGAGAGAGAGAGAGAGAGATAATGCATTTGTCTTTGGAATTAACCGGTAGATAATCACGCCTCTCGGACAATCGTCATAATGTAAACAATGGCAGTGATTGGTAGACACAGCAAACTACACAGGTTTTACTATCGATGGTATATCATTATTATTATTATTATTATTATTATTATTATTATTATTATTATTATTATTATTATTATTATTATTATTATTATTATTGGTTTCTATTGTATATTTTCCAAGGTAACACGGATGCTGTTTGCTGTGTCCCTGTTGTTTATCCTACTCAACTCACCGTCACACATCATCAGAACCAAAATGGCCATCGTGGAGTTGGTGTACGGCCCGACCAGGAGGAATGGACCCACCGCCGAGCAGAAGATACAAGTGATTTTTCAGGTTGGTGTTCTGATAGATGTTACTAGCTGTGTTAATTAAGCAGGTTCAAAATAACCTCATTGCCATAAGTCCAAAGAGAGACAAACGCGTTCAGTAACAGTTGAACACATAACTTAATTCAATCTTCTTTGTCCCCAAAAAAAGTAATAATAGTCATTCAGAGCCATTGGGCCCACGGAGCCGGTTTCTATAGCGTGAGATGGACAATAGCAATTGCTTGCAACACTTTGGATAGGATGCTAGTCTATGGCAAAGTACTTTTCGCTAGGTCTAAGAGACCCAACTATCCATTCACTGCTGGGTAAACCGGAGGTTCAGAACATAATCTCGAATGCATCCGGGATCGATCTTGGTCCCTTTCCCTTTGCGTGTTGAAGCGAGTGCTCTACCCACTGAGCTATCAGGATCCCCAGAATAACAAGGCAAGTCGGATAACTTCAGTTTTGGTTAGATACTCAATCTGTTGGTTGGATAAATTAATATTTAGTCAGAAAAAAATTACTTCAATTTGAAAATGGCAAATTTAGGGCTCTGTAATGTGATGATAGTTAACTGCATGAATAAGCCCAAAAAGTTAAACGGTGACAGCGTAAAGGGGAGCATGTTTTCACGGAAGACTGCTGCCTCGCTCGGTTGGGAGCGTGATGTTCGTCAGGTCACACCGAACCGTCAGCCAGTTACTAGGCGAAATAAATTTAACAAATGTGACAAAACCAAAATTGGGACATGGAATGTCAGGACCTGTGCCCAAAAAGGAAAACTAAACAACATTCTAAAAGAAATGAAACGGCTCCAAATAAATATTCTTGGCCTGGCAGAGATGAGGTGGAAAGAGCAGGGAACCATGTCAAAACAAGAAAACAACACGACATATAAGATCATATGGAGTGGTGGAACCTCTTTCCAAAAAGGAGTAGGGATGATCTTAGACCAAAAATCAACCAAATTTTACAAAGGGCACGTAGCAATCTCAGACAGAGTTTTGCTGGTTAAGCTAAGAGGACCTGTAGTTGACACCAATATTATTCAAGTTTATGCACCAACAGAAGAGGCGACAGATGCAGATATGACAGAGTTTTACCATTCACTAGACAAAGCAAAACGAATGTGTAAATCACAAGAATTCCTTATGGTAATGGGGGACCTAAATGCTAAGATTGGCAGAGGCAGAGATGGTGACATAATCGGACCACATGGACTCGGAGACAGAAATGAACGAGGAAACATCTGGGCAGATTGGTGTAGAACAAATAAATTAATGATTTCAAACACCTGGTTTCAACAACACCCAAGAAGAACCTGGACATGGCAATCACCAGGGGACAGAGCAAGGAACCAGATAGACTTTATAGCAGTATCATCAAGATTCAGAAATGGCATATTAAATTGCAAAACCTACCCAGGCGCCGATGTAGACAGTGACCATGTCCCAGTTGTTTGTACAGTAAGGATAAAGTTTAAAGCTATTCAGAGAACAGCTGGTAGAATAAAGAGGGATTACAGGTTATGCAAAGACAATGGCATACAAACAAAAATGAGAGAAGAATTTGAAAATGCACTCATGATACAAAGCCAAAGTGAACCTGATAACGAAAAATGTGAAAAACAATTTGATATATTCCAAAAGTGTGTCAAAGCAACTACAGAAAAGCATTTACCAATAGCTCAAACAAACAGCAAAAAGGAATGGATGACAAATGAAATTCTAAACCTATTTGAAGAAAGACGAAAATGCAACAGAGGGTCTGCAGAATACCAAACATTGAACAACCACATTAAATCCAAATGCATCGAGGCACACAAGAACTATCTAGACTGGAAATGCTGCGAAATCGAAAGAGAATACAAACCCAACCCCCAACAAGCTCACCAAAGAATAAAAGAACTATCAGGGAAAAGGAAAAGCAAAGCAGCAGGAAGTTGTATCCAAAACAAACAAGGGGAACTGCTATTTGAAGAACAACATATAGAAAGCCGATGGGTAGAATACATAGGCGAACTGTACAATGATCCAAATAGAAATGAACCACCACTGAAATTCAAAGAACCATTAAGCGGACCAAACATCACCAAAAGTGAAATTGAACATGCCATGGAACGAATGAAGGATGGTAAAGCAACAGGCCCTGATGAAATATCTGTAGAGGTATTAAAAAGCCTAGGAGATCTAGCAATTGATGAACTTCACATATTATTCAACAATATATACAAGACTGGGAAAATTCCAGAAGATCTCTGTAACTCTATTTTCATAGCAATACCAAAGAAAGCAGGTGCAGTCAGATGCGAAAATTTTAGAACTATAAGTTTAATAAGTCACATCAACAAAATACTGTTGCGTATAATTATCAACAGGCTAAGGAATAAGATTAACCCCGAAATCGCAGAAGAACAATATGGATTCCAACCTGACAGAGGGACAAGGAACGCAATATAACTCCTCCGTGTTTTAAGTGAAAGAGCTATACAGGTTCAGACCCCACTATACCTCTGTTTTGTCGACTACAAAAAAGCTTTTGATAGAGTACGCCACGAAGAAATACTAAAACAACTGCACTCCATTGGCGCTGATGAGAAAGACCTCAGACTCATGCAAACATTATACTACACCCAGCAGGCATCTATCAAAATCGGAAACTCTACAGGAAATTCCATTCCTATTAAGAAAGGAGTCCGTCAAGGGTGTGTTGCCTCACCAGATCTGTTTAATCTATACCAAGAAACAATCATGAGGGGCATAAATAATATGGAGGGAATAAAAGTAGGAGGTCATAACATAAATAATATAAGATACGCAGACGATACGGTACTCATTGCAACATCAGAAATCCAACTTCAAAAGATTGTTGACAAAGTGGTAGTAGATAGTGAAGCCAAGGGAATGGAAGTGAATATCACCAAAACAGAATGCATGGTAATACAGAAAAACCCCGAAAACAACAACACCTGCAATATAACGATTCACGGCGAGCAGCTTACCAACGTAGAAAGTTTTAAATACCTAGGTTCAATAGTGACAACAGATGGAAGATGTAACCGAGACATACGAGCAAGAATAACTCAAGCCAAACAGGCCTTCATGGACCTGGGAAACATTTTGAAAAACAAACAGATGTCGTTCGGGATTAGATTCCGAGTCTTGAAGTGCTACGTGTGGTCAATCTTGTTATACGGATGCGAAAGCTGGACTACAAATGCAGAAACACAAAAGAACATTGAAGCTTTTGAAATGTGGTGCTTGAGAAGGATGCAGAGAATATCGTATACCGCACACAAAACGAACGAAGAAGTGCTAAAACAAACATATCTACCAACAAAGGAAACTAATGCCCTTAATAGTGGATCGACAACTATCCTTTTTCGGACACATAGTAAGGAAAGATAAGAATGAATACCTGGCAAGTTGTGGAAAAATACCTGGTAAACGCGCCCGGGGGAGACAAAGAAAAACACTCATAGACCAACTGAAGGGCTTCACCAACCTAACAATCCAAGAGCTGTTTGAAAAAGCAAGAGACAGGGAGGAATGGAGAGAGATAATTCATGCAGTATCCGAAGCCTGGACCAGGCATGGAACCTAGAAGAAGAGAATGTGATGATAATGGCCTAATCAGACTGACGTCACTGACTTTAATGACAACGGTAAGAATTTAACCCCCTCCTTACCAACTATAGGAAAATCGTCACATTCGTCACGATACAACCGACATTTTTCTTATTCGAATTTCTCTTGTAACGTCATAAAATTTAAAGAAAATGAACAGTGTGTTGTAGAGCATGTTTTATGTATCGCAAGACCTTTGACTGCTATTGTGTTTGAGTGGCAAAAACATATTTTTGTGTTATTTGGGTGTGAAGTTTTGGGGAAAATCCTGAAAATGGCTGGTAAGGAGAGAGTTAAATAAAGTACTCATATTTGCAGGTCTGCCAATTGAAAGCCATTATCGGCATGTAAATTTTAACATTGTTGTAATGGAAAATAATTTGTTAAGTTTGAGACTATTTCCATCACAACA
>NC_088369.1:11027822-11035322 GCF_034508935.2 Berghia stephanieae
AAGTTGTGAATGTTTGTGTTTATGTAGAGGTGTGTTTGATTATTTTTTTTAAGAGGTGTTGTGAGATTGATTGATTTATATTGTTCTATGAGTGGTTTTGAGATGATTTTTGGTAGATGTGTTGTTGGGTGGATTGTTATGGTGGTTGTAGTATGTTGTTGTTAGGGGTGTTTGATATTGTTAGTTTGTGTTGAGTGGTGGTTGGAGTATGTATGATGTTAGTGTTTAGTGTGGTTTGAGATGAGTAGATATTGTTTTAGATGGTGTGTTGTGGAATGTTGATGTTGATTGTATAAGGTGTTTAATGTTGTGTTTTTAGTGTATGGTGTGTTGGATGTTGGTTAGTTTTTATGAGTGTGTTGTTGTGTTGGATGATGTTTATTGTATGAAGGTTGTTGTGGAATTGTTGATTATAGGTTTATGAAGGTTGTTGTTGGAATTGATGTTATGTATGTTATGATGGTGTGTTGTTGGATATGTGTATGATATTAGTTATAAGGTTGTTGTTGAATGTGTTGATGTTGTTGTTTATGAGGTTGGATTGTTGTGATGTTGGTTTATGAGGGTGTTTGGATGTTGATTGTTAGTTTATGAGGTTGTTGTGATTGTGTGATGTATGTTGTTTATGAGTTGTTGTTGGATGATTGTATTGATTTAGTATGTGTCTATAGGTGTGTGATGATTGATTATGTATGGTTTGGTGTGTGTTGTTGGATGATTGATGTTATGTTTGTGTTCTATGAGGTGGTGATGATGATTATTGGTGTTCTATGAGGTGTGTTGTGGATGATGATGTATTGATGTATGTATGGTTCATAATGTTGTTGTGAGTGATTGATGTTTGTATGTGTCTAATGGTGTTGTGATATTGATGTATTGTGTTATGTAGTTTATGAGAGGTGTTGTTGGATGATGATGTTGATGTTATTAGTGTTTATGAGGTGTGTTGTGGTGATGATGTTATGTATGGTTCTATGAAGGTGGTTGTTGATGATGATGTATGTATGTGTTCTATAGGTGTTTGTTGTGATGATGAGTGTATATGTTGTATGATGATGTTAGTTGTTGGTGTGTTGTGATTGAGTTTTTTGTGTGTTGATGTTGGTATGATGTTTGTATGTGTTTAGAATGTGTGTTGTTGATATTGATGTATGATGTTGTATTGTCTATGAGTGTGTGTTGGAGATGTGTATTGAGTTGTAGGTTCATGATGTGTGTTTTGATGATTGATGTTTATGTATTATGTGTTTATGATGGTGTGTTGATTGATTGATGATGTTATGTATGTGTTCTATAAATGGTGTGTTGTTGAATGATTGATGTTATGTATGTGCTCTATGAATGGTGTGTTGTTGGATGATTGATGTTATGTATGTGTTCTATGAGTGGTGTGTTGTTGGATTGGTATATGAGTGTTGTTGTTATGTATTGTTGGTTCTATGATGGTGTGGTTGTTGGATGATTGATGTATTGATGTTATGTATGTGTTCTATGAAGGTGTGTTGTTGATGATTGATGTATTGATGTTATGATGTGTTCTATGAATGGTGTGTTGTTGGATGATTGATGTATGATGTTATGTATGTGTTCTATAAATGGTGTGTTGTTGAATGATTGATGTATTGATGTTTTGTATGTGTTCTATGAATGGTGTGTCCATAGATGATTGATGTATTGATGTTATGTATGTGTTCTATAGAGGTGTGTTGTTGGATGATTGATGTATTGATGTTATGTATGTGTTCTATGAATGTGTGTGTTGTGATGATTGATGTATTGATGTTAGTATGTGTCTATGAATGGTGTGTTGTTGGAATGTATTGATGTTATGTATGTGTTCTATGAATGGTGTGTTGTTGATGATTGATGTTATGTATGTTCTATGAGTGTGTGTTGTTGATGATTGATGTTATGTTTGATGTTCTGAAAGGTGTGTGTTGGATGATTGATGTATTGATGTTTATAGTGTTATGATGGTGTGTTGTTGGATGATTGATGTATTGATGTTTTGTATGTGTTCTATGAATGGTGTGTTGTTGGATGATTGATGTATTGATGTTATGTATGTGTTCTATGAATGGTGTGTTGTTGATGATTGATGTATTATGCTATGTATGTGTTCTATGAATGGTGTGTTGCTGGAGATGTATGAGTTATGTATGTGTTCTATGAATGGTGTGTTGTTGGATGATTGATGTATTGATGTTATGTATGTGTTCTATAAATGGTGTGTTGTTGAATGATTGATGTATTGATGTTTTGTATGTGTTCTATGAAGTGGTGTTGTTGGATGATTGTGTATTGATGTTATGTAGTGTTCTATGAGAGGTGTGTGTTGGATGATTGATGTATTGATGTTATGTATGTGTTCTATGAAGGTGTGTTGTTGGATGATTGATGTATTGATGTTATGTATGTGTTCTATAAATTGGTGTGTTGTTGGATGATTGATGTTATGTATGTGTTCTATGAGTGGTGTGTTGTTGGATGATTGATGTTATGTTTGTGTTCTATGAGTGGTGTGGTGTTGGATGATTGATGTATTGATGTTATGTATGTGTTCTTTGAGAGGTGTGTTGTTGGATGATTGATGTATTGATGTTATGTATGTGTTCGATGAGAGGTATGTTGTTGGATGATTGATGTATTGATGTTATGTATGTGTTCTATGAATGGTGTGTTGTTGGATGATTGATGTTATGTATGTGTTCTATGAATGGTGTGTTGTTGGATGATTGATGTATTGATGTTATGTATGTGTTCTATGAATGGTGTGTTGTTGAATTATTGATGTATTAATGCTATGTATGTGTTCTATGAATGGTGTGTTGCTGGAGATGTACTGATGTTATGTATTTTTTCTATGAATGGTGTGTTGTTGGATGATTGATGTATTGGTGTTATGTATGTGTTCTATGAATGGTGTGTTGTTGGAGATATATTGATGGTATGTATGTGTTATATGAATGGTATGTTGTTGGATGATTGATGTATTGATGTTATGTATGTGTTCTATGAATGGTGTGTTGTTGGATGATGAGTTGTATTGTGCTGGAGTGATTGTAAATATTAATTGAATGAGTGGTTAGTGTTTATATTGTTCTATAAATGGTGTGTTGTTGAATGATTGTTGTTACTATGATTGACTATAAATATGAATAAAATTCCCTCTATCCATCCCCACGGAGAAATTTGTTTCTAGTGATTATTACAAGTGATGATTCGAATAACCCGCGCGCCAGTCTCAACTAAGATAGAGCGAAATGAATATCTTAAATAAGTATTGGGAAGGAAAATATAGGAAAGACACTCAAAAAAAAAATACAATATTCAACCAAAATAATACAAATCAATCAAAGTAAGTATAAAACAAATGAAGTCGACTTCACTCGGCTCTTTGTTATTGTGTAATTTTGGGCGGACCGTGAGTTGAGTGATTAGGTCTCACTAAAGTATAGTATAAATAGTATGCACTTCGCTAAGAATCTCACAACATTGCTATCCGGAAGTATAAATATAAAGAAATGAGAGAATGCGTTCATTCCATCCTACAAGTAAGATTATAAGATATTTTGTAACCAAATGGTATGGTGTTAGTAGCTTCTATTCATCATAATTGGTATATTTCTCCTTCTGCTTGAATGACAATTTGACCCAAAACTAAAAACGTTGGATTTGTATTCATGCGCACCAAAATATTATATATAAATCACTACCACTACTACTACAACCACCACCACCACATCATCACTACCACTACTACTACAACCACCACCACCACATCATTACCACTACTACTACAACCATCACCACCACATCATCATTACCACTACTACTACAAGCACCACCACCTCATCATCATTACAACAACTACTACAACCACTACCACCACATCATCACTACCACTACTACTACCCCACCACCGCCACATCATCATCACTACCACTACTACTACAATCACCACCACCACATCATCATCACTACCACTACTACTACAACCACCACATCATCATCACTACCACTAATACTACTACAACAGCTACCACATCATCATCACTACCACATCATCACTACCACCACACACTACTACAACCACCACCTCATCTTCATCACTACCACCACCACCACATCATCATCACTACCACTGCTACTACAACCACCACCACCACCACATCATCATTACTACCACTACTACTACAACAACAACCACTATCACATCTTCATCATCACTACCACTATTTCTACAACCACCAACACCACATCATCCTCACTACCACCAGTACCACAATCTCTACCATTTGATTTTGGTGCTTTACTTCATTTGAAATAAGGAAACTTCGGAATTGTATTTGGCAATGTGTTTATGTATCATAGTATAATTCTAATCTGTTATCTATTTAGAACTATACAATATGTAAACACAATGCCAAATACCATTCCAATTCCTTTTTCTTGTGTGCGGAAATTCCTCTTTCGGCATTGAAATTCCTACGAGTGGTGTCTGAAACTCCTGTTTAAAATTGGCGTCTCTGTCTATTTATCTTAATTCTTTAAAAAAGCTCACCTCTCAATCAACATCAACATCATCTTGCTAGAATTTGTAAGTTACCATATTTAACACCATCAATACAATTCTCCTTCTCATCTCCTCCTTTTCATCAACCTCCATCCCCTTCACCTCATCATCATCATCATCATCATCATCATCATCATCATCATCATCATCATCATCATCATCATCATCTCAGATACCCCCTCCAAAATTCTAACCATTCATTTAATCACGGTATTAATCAAAGTTGCATCATTCATTTTTTCATCATCAAATTAATCGGCAATGACTGTATTACCGTTATGAAATGAAAATATTGAAATATCACTTGCCTCCTTACTTTCTTTTTTGGTCCGGCATAACTAAATGAAAGATAGAGGGGAGATGAACTATAAAAGACTGCGAAGAGAGAGAGAGAGAGAGAGAGAGAGAGAGAGAGAGAGAGAGAGAGAGAAACGAACAATTACTAAATTATATATATATATATATATATATATATATAGAGAGAGAGAGAGAGAGAGAGAGAGAGAGAGAGAGAGAGAGAGAGATAATATGGGCGAACAACTAATAGACACGGAGAGAGAGAGAGAGAGAGAGAGAGAGAGAGAGAGAGAGAGAGAGATAGTTGGTTCGAGCGGTCGTTTGTGCGCAGAACTAAGCCCAGCAGAGAAAGTGGGTCATTCGCGGTGGCTCTGCCTATCTCTTTTGGTCGCCTCGATGGAGACAAATTACGATGGAGAACATTAGATATATTAGAGACACCAGGCATCAAATAATCATGAACGCATTGTCACCTTTGCCATTCAGTCTTCTCGTTAATGGACACTGCACTCTATACAGCTATACAACTGTTATGACAATGCGATTGCATTTAGTTTGCTGAATTCGTAAAAGGACAAAGAGATCTTTTGCCCTTACAAAAAATTAATGTTAAGCACTAAACTCACTCAACCCCAACCATATGTGACCCGACGTCTCCAAACGGTATTATGTCGGGATGAACCAGACGCTAAAAAGTCTGATTACAGCTAAACTGGTCAAACATTTGAATTGTTGATATTTAGCATTCTAAAATACGATATCCATTCTCCTCAATAGAGCATAAAAGTTCAACGTCAGTCTGATATTTCTGGATATGAATTCAATTTTCAGTCCTTGGGCAAGATTATTTACTTCCAATTTGATCATTTGCACTACATGGGTGATTCCTGTTGACATCAGACATCTTGTTTGATGTATTATCTATTTTCATTCATGGAATGCCTAGGCGACGGGATTTTATTTGTACCGTTGCCAAAGGGCGAAATTTATTTTAAGATAATGGTCGTTGTATTAGTAATAGCGTGTAGTAGTAGTAGTAGTAGTAGTAGTAGTAGTATAGTAGTAGTAGTATAGTAGTAGTAGTAGTAGTAGTAGTAGTAGTAGTAGTATTATAGTAGTAGTAGTAGAGTAGTAGTAGTAGTAGTAGTAGTAGTAGTAGTAGTAGTAGTAGTAGTAGTTAGTAGTAGTAGTAGTAGTAGTAGTAGTAGTAGTAGTAGTATAGTAGTAGTAGTATAGTAGTGTAGTAGTAGTAGTAGTAGTAGTAGTAGTAGTAGTATGTAGTAGTAGTAGTAGTAGTAGTAGTAGTAGTATAGTAGTAGTAGTAGTAGTAGTTAGTAGTAGTAGTAGTAGTAGTAGTAGTAGTAGTAGTAGTAGTAGTATGTAGTAGTAGTAGTAGATAGTAATAGTAATAGTAGTTAGTTAGTATAGAGTAGTAGTTTGAATAATAAGATAGCATAATTATTTTAGTATCAGGATGCATAGGCTCCGCAAATCTTTATGAAGAATAAAGGCATTAAAATTGGGATCCTCTGTGGTGTAATGGTAGCACGTCTGACCGGTAATCAGAAGTTCTGAGGTTTGACCCCCAGTGGAGGTCGACTGATTTTTTGGGATGGTTATTTTCTTGTATTTTTCTTTCTTACTTTGCCTGGCACATTTCATTCACACTTGCTCAGATCTTTATCTCACTTGCTTTACACGCAACGGGAAAGGATCGGACCAGGAAATAGTCCAATTATTTTTCTGATCCCACCCCCCCCCCCCCCCCCCCCCCAATTAGTCCGTGGTTACCAGTTTTTACGACAGTAGTCCGTCAGGGCCATAAGCCAATGGAACCGGCGTGTGGGGCTATGTGGTCTTGTGGTATGACACTCGCTTTCGGGTCGGAGGGTCCTGGGTTCGAGCTTCGCTCAGCGCATATTTGAGTCCTTAGCAAAGACTCTTTACTCACATTCTCTCACCGTACTCAGGTGTTAAATAAGTACCTAGCCGTTAACAGCGTGTCTATGTCGGGAAAAAATGTAATATCGCCTGACAGACGCCATCTCGTTCTATATGTCACGTTGCTGTTGGTCAGGAAGTGGATATTGCGCTATATAAAAGCACAATATATCAAACAGTATGTTTGGTGCGCTATATAAAAGCTCAAGTTTTTTTTGTTTTTTTTTTTTAATTTGTATCCCAGTTTTTTATAGCGTGGAACGAACAATCGCATTTGCTTGCTACCCTTCTGATAGGACGCTTGTCTATCGCAAAGTACTTCCCGCCAAGTCGATCAGACCCAGCTACCCAATCACTGGTGAGTGAAAAATGAAAGGGGGGGGGGATGAGAGAATTCAGAAAGAATCTTGACTGCACCTGGGACCGATTTCGGTCCCTTTTCTTGTGAAGCGACGAGTGCTATACCGACTGACCTTTTTTTTTATTTTTTATTGAGCATTTATATAGCGCAATATCCACTTAAGGTGCTCAATGCGCTTTACAAGGGGTCCCTGGTCAACAGCAAAATTTAACATGTAGGACGAGACATGACGCCTGTTAGGCGATATTACAATTTTTCGGACAAAGGCAACGCTGTTAACGGCCAGGTACTCATTTTACACCTGAGTACGGTGAGAGAATGGGAG
>NC_088369.1:11040322-11055322 GCF_034508935.2 Berghia stephanieae
TGGTATATATATCCAAACAATACTCAATGTTACATTAAGTTGGGTCATCATGTTTACAAATAAAATTATAGCATTTGTGCGTTCTGATTTGGCATAATTTGCGAGGTAACTAACAGTATGCATGGGAGGTTAAGTTATACCCTTCTCACGTCATTACACTAATCGAGAAAGTAGGTCGGCGTGAATATTTTCACAACCTGGTATGTGAGAGATACTGAAAGTGTAATTTTGCAAAAATAGACTCCACCTTAGTACTCTACTATTATTCATTTTGTTATTTCTTATGTACGTGAGTGGTTTATGGTCCGTTTCGACCACAAACTCTTTTAGCAGTAGATATCTGCTGAATGTCTTTAAAGCAAAGACGATGGCCAGTCCTTCACGCTCTATTACAGAGTATCGTGATTCTCTGTCCAATAATTTTCTGCTTGCATATAAGCAAGGCATTAGAGTTCCCTCATGTTCCTGTAATAGTACACCTGCGATGCCCTTATCAGACGCGTCAGTTCTTACAACAAATTCTTTTGATATGTCGGGTAATTTAAGAATTGGTTCTGAACAGAGTAATGCCTTTAATTGGTTAAAGCTATTCTGACACGCTTCTGTCCAAACAATTTTGTTCGGTGACCCATTCTTTGTCATATTTGTTAGCGGTGTCGCGATGTGCGCGAAGTTGTAAATGTATTTCCTGTAAAAATTTAGGAGCCCAAGTACTTTGCGTACTTCTTTTTTGTCTTAGGTGGTTGCAATTGTGCGATTTTTGTTTGTTTCTCTGTCTCGGGTGTCTGTGTCCCATGACCAACGGTATGATTGATCCTGCATTTGAAGCTTCGATATTAGTAAACATAGGTTGCGACACTGTGTCTCTATCAAAATACTTTTTTAGCATATTTGCATGGAATGTCTTTGTTGTGTTGTTAATTTTAATCTCGTAATTAACATTAGATTTTACTGCTGTTATTTTGAATGGTCCTTTCCATGTAGCTAAAAGTTTACTCGAGTCATCGGGTAAGAGTATTAGTACTTTGTCACCAATCTCAAATTTTCTTGATTTGCTTTTGCGATCAGAGTATTCCTTGTATTTCTCTGCTTTTTTAGTGACGGATTCCTGTGCTAGCTTACATGTGTCCTCTATTCTGTCTTTCAGGTTTCTTACATATTCGTAAGCAAACATAATTTCGTTATTGTCCTCCTCATTCCCTTTACAAATGTCGGCTAGTATATTGATCGGGCCGCGAGGTGATCGTCCATACATCAACTCAAATGGGGAGTAGCCTGTAGATTCTTGGGGTATTTCTCTATATGCAAATAGGATTGCTGGTAAGTATCTGTCCCAATCATCTGGTTTTTCTGCTGACACTTTTCTTAACATATTCTTTAGAGTGCCATTAAATCTTTCACAAAGACCATTTGCTTGGGGGTGGTAGGGAGTTGTGAATGAGTGTTGGATTCCCATGAGTTTCATGGTTTCATGCATCATATGTGATGTAAATTGGGGTCCATTGTCCGACAGTATCTCATTTGGTATGCCTATTCTAGTAAAAATTGTCATCAATGCTTCAGCTATGTGATCCGATGTAGTTGATTTCAATGCTATCGCTTCTGGCCATCTGGTTGCGTAATCGACTAGTGTTAGTATGTGTGTATGGTTTCTATCTGATTTTGTTAAAGGGCCTATAATGTCAATTGCAACTTTTTGAAAAACTTTTTCAATAACTGGGGTTGTCTCTAATGGCAATCTCGGTATTCTGCCTTTTGCGACTCTTCTTTGGCATGTGTCACAAGATTTCACATATTCTCGGACGTCTTTAGTAATTCCAGGCCATGTGAAATTCTCGGATATTCTCTTCAATGTGGAAGAGCTCCCAAGATATCCAGAAGTTATTGAATCGTGCGCTATTCCAAGGATTTTGTTTCTGTAAATACTCGGCGTGACCAGTTGTTTAGCTATTTTGTTTCTTTTCCTATGTAACCTGAACAGAATATCTTTTTCAATGATGTATTCAACTTTTGATGTCGTCCCTTTGTTTGCGATATTGAAATATGATGTTAAAGTCGGGTCCTTTTTCTGTTCTTCAATGAACGTGTTCCTGTCAAATTGTTGTGGTTCAAGAGAAATAGTCATTGGCTTCTCTGTTGTCTTAGTCATCTTTCTTGTTTCTGCTAGACAAGCTGTTTCTTGGGTTAATGACCATTCTTTTACATCTGTTGGGTTGTCTTTAAGACCTTTTATATTGCCAACAATAACATCAGCGACGGGGTTGGGAAGTATACAGCATTCCACTATTCCTGTATAGTATGGGGTTTCTATGTACACGTTAGCTGTTGCAAAGTTTTCGACTGTGCCACTGAATGTGATGCATTGTACCGTTTTTCCAGTTTTGTCTTCGTCATTGATCAAAGATGCTTTTATTCCTACTGTACTGCATCCTGTGTCTCTCAATATTTTGCAATCAGTTCCATTAGCTTTGCCTTCACAAAAAAATAGCGATCCTGATTTGTGAGTTTGTGTTAAAAGTGACATACCTTTCACGCAATACACATTTATATTTTCTCCTGACATTACTCGTGTCTGATTGTTTACACCTGTTTGGAGTGATGCATTTGCAGTTTCTTTTGGATATCCCACGATTTTGTAACATTTGTCTGCTGTGTGGCCTTTCATTCCACAATATTGACATTTAATTATAGGTTTGTTGGTTTTCTTATACTCAGTATTATTGTCAGTGCTATTTCTTGTTTTGTTTTGATAGGGTCGGCTATGGTCTCTATTGAACTGTTTGTTCCATGGTTTGTTACTATGGTCATCCTGTTTCACTTGCGTGTTCCGAGTGATTGATCGGCTCGTTCTATTTGAGTATTGAACTTTAGGTGTACCTGGACTCTGAGCAGCAGCAGCGTAGTATGGTTCCTTCAATGTTCTGCTAAGGGGTGTCAATGGATGTGCGCTGTTAAAGTTTTCTGCGTAGATTTTTAATTTGTCCAAGTTTTCTGGCTTTCTCTCTTTAAAGAATGCGACTAAATCTGGGTTGCAAGCTTGATAGATTCGATTCTTCAGCGTGAGATAGTAAAGGCCTGCAAAGTCATCTTGTTTTACGTTTGCCAACTCAAGCCACCGATTTAGAAATTGAGTAATTCGGTTCACGAATGTATTAAAGTCTTCTCCACTTTCCGGTTTTGCAGTGTGAAACCTTTCCTGGTAACCATCTTCTGTTAATCTAAATCTTTTTAGTAGAGCGTCTTTAATTTTTCCATAGTCATCTGCATCTTCAGTTGTTAAGGTATAGAAAACTTTTAGCGGTTCTCCAGATAAGCAGTTAATCAAGGCTGTGGCCCATTTGCTTTCTGGCCAACGATAACCTTTAGCCTGAACTTCGAATCGGTGTAAGAAGGATTCTAGACAGTCTGAGCGTTCATCGTATGTTGGCATGCGTGGAAGTTTCACGAAAAATTCATCACTATTATTATGTTTTCTTTCATGACCGGTTTTTGTTTTTTCAATTTCCAGCATCATTTGGGTCCTTTTGGTTTCCTCTTCTGCTAAAGCTATTTGTCTTTTTAGTTCCCTTTCTTGGACTCTTTCTTCTCGTTCTTCTCTACGTATTCTTTCTTCGTGTTCTTTTTCTTCTCTACGAATTCTTTCTTCATTTTCTTCTCTACGAATTCTTTCTTCATTTTCTTCTCTACGAATTCTTTCTTCATTTTCTTCTCTACGAATTCTTTCTTCGTGTTCTTTTTCTTCTTTACGAATTCTTTCTTCATTTTCTTCTCTACGAATTCTTTCTTCATGTTCTTTTTCTTCTTTTACTTTCTCTTCGCACCATGAAAATATTCTTTCCTGGGGTATTTCTAAGTCCTTTGCGAGACTTAAGTATCTTTTATATGCTTCCATGTTGCAATAAATTAGTTACGATATTTTATATATATTATATTGACAGGATACTGTTACTGACTGTTTTATTTCTTTACACTTACTGGAATGAACAGTTCTATTTTTAGAAATCTCTCTCTCTTATTTCAACTTATTATGTATGTTGAATTTGATGCCTTTTATCGTTATATCTTATAAAGCAATGTGTCAATACAATGCGGAGTTATTATGACTTGTGTCAATAACAATGTGTCAATCGCGTGTACTCCAAACTATGTTACTACGAAAAATGTATCACCAATGTGTGTGACTCGTCGTTAGTTTGTGTACAATTATTCGCAATGACGCTAATATACTAGAGTGTGATAAAAATAATAGGATGCCAAAATAATCCCAAGTTATCTATCACTAAATATAACACGACGGCTAGTAGACTCCTTTTATTATTATTTAGTTTTTAAAGACTCACTTTTCAGAACATAATATATAAGTGGTTTTCGGTAACAGTAATATGCCAAAAATGCATTTAAAACAAATCACTATGCAAAACAAATCACGATGTCTATAGTTACTATGTGATGCCCAACTCATGTAAAAGAGAATAATGAAGGATATATTTACCAACTCAGTTCGTGGCTGGGACCTCTCTCTTGTTCAATGGTTGTTCAACAATTGTAATTAGGCATTGAAAAGTGTTTAACAGTGATGTCTGAAATACAAAACAATAAAATATCGTAAGATTTACAATAGTTACAAAATGTGTTCACAACACTGAGTGATTGGTTGATAGGTGAATGAATCGTTATGGAATGTAAACATATTGAAAACAATTCATGAATGAGGCAAACAACAAAATGAAATGAGTGATATAATAACAAAGTGGACAAGGAATGAATGAATGAATAACTGAGTGAATAGATGAATGAATGAATGGATAATGTATGAATGAAAGAATGAAGGGAGGAATAAATGTATGAATGATTGGTTAAATGAGTGAATAAACGAATGAATGGATGAATGAATGAATGAATAAATAAATGAATGAACAATGAATGGATGAATAATTTATAAATGAATAAATGAATGAAGGAATGAATCAATAAAATGCTATTCAATTTGAATGAAAGAATGAATGGATAAATTGCTATTCCATTTAAATGAAGAAATGAAAAAGAAAAAAAATTAATCCTGTAAATAGGGAGTTCAATTAAAATATGATCAAGTGGGGCAATTAAGAGTTTTACAATTTAAACTTTAAAGTTAGATGAAATAGATATAAGTAACTAAATAAATTCAATTCTTTATATGTGTCCCCTCCAAAATGTCATGGTCTCAAGTGAGTAAAGAGCTACTCGACTATGCATAAAGATATATGTAGAATGAGGCCCCAGAATTTACTAGTTACTATAAATGAAAAACAATTAACGATTTGTTTACATTGAAATAAAAATAATGATGAAATTTAATTAAAAGAGATAAACAGTGATCGTGGCAGTTACAAATAGAGATATGAATATTTTACGTAACTTATGGTAATATCTCAGGTTCGTAAGTTTACGTTTCCAGGCAGTTGATGGGCTTGGATGATCTATTCCTCTGATAACAGGATTGGACTCGTAAAATTCCACTTCCAGGCAATTGGTAAGAGGTTATAGTGTAGTACAGCGGGCTTGGGTTTGATCCTTGAAGATTATACAATCAAAGTTAAAAGCTCCGGCGTCTTAATGGTGTAGATATAATATCTACAAAGTCCCAAAAGATAAAAATCTTACAATATATATATAGGAATAGAGTGACTGGCCGTCCGGCATAGATTGTGGAGAGAAAGTGAGTGTCAAATGTTAGACCTATCAGCTTTTATAATAAGTGGCTACGTGACAGAATGTAGAACGAAAAGTATTCACTAATTAGAAATTAATTCGAGGGAAGGCTATAAAAGGAAAGACGATCTAATATTAGAAGGTAAAGTTTATCTAAGCCTACCGAAATATAACTGGAGTGAGATGAATTCAGTTCTTAATAAAATAAAATTTAATAAGATAATTGTGAACAATCTTTACTGTGACAATATACAATATAAATAAAAGGGAACCCAATACACTACACTGAGGAACACCACTTTTAACAAATTGAAAATAGACAGCTCGTCTGATATCTCTGTTCTCTTCTTATGGCCAGTCAGAAACGATTTAATCCAGGAAAATATATTCCCAATAATGACATATGCCTTCAACCTTATAAATAATCTCATATATGATACAGTGTCAAAAGCCTGAGAAAAATTTAGATACACAATATCAATATCTGTCTTATTATCAACGAGTGTGGTGAAATTTTCAATATTCTTTTATGACTATCTTACACAAGGCCTGTTATTTCTAATTATTAGAATTATTTAACATCTTGTTTGATTCAAGATAATCCATCACATAATCCTTAATTATAGATCCAGCCAATTTTCATTACATAAGTTAAACTAATGGGTCTGTAGTTGTTTACATCTGATCTGTCGCCTTTTTTATGAATAGTCGTGTTATTTTCCAGTTTACAGTCGTTTGAAATGTGTCCAACAAGAAGAGTTTTATTGTACAAAATCGAAAGTGGAAGACATCGTTCGGCAACATAGCCTTATTCAAAAAATTAGTATGAAGATTATCAGGGCCCGCGCTTTTAGATGTATTCAGATCTAATAATTTAGTTAAAACATCGTCGGGCTAATATTTCAATATCTGTCAGATAAATTTTATTATTTCTGTCACACATTGATGGCAAACCAGAAGCATCTTCATTAACAAAAACATTCGAAATAAATACTGAACGTCTTTGCCTTTTCACGATCATCAAAAGTAATATCACCGTTAGATTTTCTAAGATTACTTATTCCTGATTTTTTTATATTGGGGAAGTCTGGCGGGAATATTGGACACATACCATGCCTGAGGGAGGTGGGTTAATCAAAGACCCAACGGAATTTATGCAAGGCTTCAGGAATGGCAATCGAAAACAGTGGGTAGCCTCAGACTGACTACTAACAGGCCACGACAGGACTGCTGCAAACATGCATCGATGGGTTCTGAGGGAGTCAGCCTACTGTTCTCACTGTCAGGGAACGCCAGAGACAGCAGACCACATAATCTTACACTGCCTTGTGACGAGATTGGTCGGAGGTTTTGAGGCTGTCCTCAACTGCGGTGACGAATTTAAAGACTGGCTGGAAACACCCAGTGTGGAGATGTAGCCATACGACACCACTATCACTTTAGCTTAAATTTAGTGTTAACTTATTTCTAAAAAGGCTTCAATTTTTTTTCGTGTCTTTTATAACGTTTCTTTTCAAATTTTTAATTGCTTTCCTAATATAACTCTGAGATGCATTTCTAATGCACACATATTTGTTATAGTTTTCAGTTGACTTAACCTTAGCGTGTTTTTTGGAAATGCTTATTCTTTTTGTTTACATAACTTTTTACATTTTAATTCATCGACAGTGGTTTGTGGGTGTTTTTCAAAGGTTTTAATGGGACATATCTAGATTGCAATGTCTTTAGTTTACCTTTAAGAAACAGCCATGCATCTTCAACATTCGTTTCTTACATCATAGTCCAATCATATCAAGTAGCCTACTTTATTTTTACACTCAATATAATTCACTTTATGGTATTTAAACGTCTATATCGCATATATTTTTGCATGAATTGCTGTTTTTGATTCTATCTGATAGGTGTAATGTAATACGAATGACATCATGGTTGCTTTTACCCAAAGTTGTTCAATGTTCTAAACAAAAAGTTCATCATTGCAAAGTAACACATCAAGAACATTACCATTTGTGACTCTTCGCCTCAAAACGGTATTAAGTCGGGATTGTTAAGATGTTGAAAATTGAATTTATAGCCAGAAATATTAGTCTTGTGTTGAGTTAGTATGTTTTATTGAGGAGAATGGATACCATATTTTAGGGTTCTAATGCCAACAATTTATATTTTTGACCAGTTTACCATTAAATTCGGATTTTAAGCATCTGGTTCGTTCCGACATAATACCGTTTTGAGACGGTGAGTCACATTTTCATTTTCCCTGTGTCGGGTAGGTTCACTGACTGTGAAAAAAAATGCATCTCTAATTGCTTCTTGAAAGTAACCCTCTGGGTGTATATTGTATGTTGTACACAAATCAATTTGAGGGAAATGAAAATCACCAATAATAATAATGAGATCATAATTTTCATAAATATCATGAATGAATTTAGCTTTATCAAAATTAACATTTCTATATTTTTAAAAATGAGCTTTATATAGGGCAATATCCACTTAACGTGCTCAAAGCGCTTTACAAGGGGTCCCTGGTCAACAGCAACATTTAACATGCAGGACGGGACATGCCGCCTGTTAGGCGATATTACAATTTTTCGGACAAAGACCACGCTGTTAACGGCCAGGTACTCATTTTACACCTGAGTACAGTGAGAGAAAGTGAGTAAAGAGCCTTTTCCAAGGACTCAACTATACGCCGAGCGCGAGGCTCGAACACAGGACCTTCCGATCCGAAAGCGAGTGTCATACCACTAGACCACATAGCCATATATATACGGTTCCAATCAATATGCGATAGTTATCGGAATTCTATCACACCACACAATTTCATTTACAATGTAATTATTCTTAAACTCAACTGATCGAGGGTCACGTTATGCTGATGTGCGGCTATGGTCTAGTGGTATAACACTCGCTTTAGAATCGGAAGGTCCTGTGTTCGAGCATCGCTCGGTGCATAGTTGAGTCCTTGGAGAAGGCACTTTACTCACATTCTTTCAACGTACTCAGGTGTAAAATGAGTACCTGGCTGTTAACAGCTTTGTCTCTGTCCGAAATAATATCGCCAAACAGGTGTCTTCTTTAACGCCAAACAGGCGTTATGTCCCGTCATACATGTTAAATGTTGCTGTTGGCAAAGGGACCCCTTGTAAAGCGCTTTGAGCACGCTTAGTAGATATTGCGCTATATAAAAAAACTCAAAAAGCCCAATATATATATATATATATATATATATATATATATATATATATATATATATATATATATATATAGATACCTACATCTCTCAATAAATGTTTATTTTGTAAATAAAATGTAACCAGGAATGTATTTGTATTTCAATTGATGTCAATGTAAAGCGCTTGGTGCCTGTTTTGACGGGATAAAGCACTATAATTAGTGCTATTTATTACGTGAAACTTCATGTGCACTCAAATTCTCCAAAAATAAACTATTAAGAACTAACACGGTCTATTTAATACTGCATCTACTTTTTTAATGTATTTACATGTGGATTCTAATAGCTAAATTTGATATATTCAATAATCTGTTTCAGATCGTCTAAACCTCTTTGTACAGTAAAGAAAAAGAAATCGTTAAGATGGCGTTCACCTCAAAATTGTCAAGTTTTTATGGTTTGCTCATCATCTTGGTTCACATTGTATGTTCAAGTGGACAAGCACACACGATCTACGAAATTCAAGCGGGAAAATCCTTGTCCAATCACATGGAGTCGATTGTATATTTTGACATTCTCGTAAGTCACGTGACTCAATGTGCAAACGAATGCTCTAAGCAGTATGGATGCTACGCATTCTTCGCGGATCCCCTACTAGACTCTCCTTCTCCTGGTGACAAGTTTTCATGTCAGTTCATGACCGAAAGGCTTAGACCAATCACGGTGCCCAGTGGTCAGGGGCAGTTAGGTGTCCGGCTGGGGTTCTATTACCCAGATGTTCCTTCGATGCCAGTTGAAATCACGGGGTCTGTATTTCAGTTCATTTCATTATTGCCTACCGAAGAAGGCGTTTTGATGTATGACTGTAGTCGATCAAATCCGAACATGACAATCATTGGTTTCGTCTTCGACGGCTACGATTTGCCTAAGTTGACTGAGATATGCGGATCTACTCTTTGTCAACAGTCTGGATTGTCTGGGACTCTGGTCAAAATTAAAAGAGTGTTTGATAAACATGGCTTTATCAACACAATCAGTCCTGTTTGTCCCAGTTATGACTCCGTAGGGAAGACGGCGATTTGTGACACTGATGGAAAATGGACGTACATAGGGGATTCTTCGGCCGATGTCGGGTGTATTACTACCACCTGTTACAGACACGACTCGGATGGGATGATTGTCTACAATGGAAATCAAAGCATAGACTCCGTGTCTCCGTGTCACTGGCCTCATTTCGTGTAGAACATTACAATGGAAAGTGTTGTTTGTCTTCGAGTTGGAAAACTTTCATCCTTTAGAACTTGTTACAGTATTTTTACGATCTCC
The DNA here is from genome assembly GCF_034508935.2 of Berghia stephanieae. Lineage (NCBI taxonomy): Eukaryota > Metazoa > Mollusca > Gastropoda > Nudibranchia > Aeolidiidae > Berghia > Berghia stephanieae. The sequence continues at coordinate 11,050,512 of NC_088369.1, forward strand.
ATTATAACAATGTTAAACTAGGCCTACAATTTTGCGTTCGGATGTTAGACCTGCATATATGTACACGTCGGGCCAAAGAAAATTAAGCAACGTCAGCTTATTGGCGTTTAGTACACTGTTGACGAGTATTGCTGATGTTGATGGTATTGTGTGTTTACAAAAACTATTTTTGGTGTACACACAATTCGCCCTTAAGGCAGATGAAAGAGATTGAAATAAAAATAAAAACTATTTTGGAATATTGTTAGTGATGATAATACAGTCAGTGGTTTGCCGTGGTGCAGTGGTGGTGGTGATGATGATGATGATGGTGATGATGATGATGATGATGATGATGATGATGATGATGATGATGATGATGATGATGATGAGGGAGAAGCGTGGCTCAGCGGTACGGTCTTTGCTTCGTACCTGAAAAGTACCGAGTTAGATCACTGCCGCTGCGCTGTGTGGCCTTGAGCAAGTCACCTCGCCCTAGCTCAATTTGCCGCGCTGCACAATGATGGATTATTCCAATCTTCCCTTGGAACAGACGCTAGAGAAAAATTTCCCCTACGGGATGAATAAAAGGAATTTTATTTACTTTATCTATTTTATGATGATGATGATGATGATGATGATGATGATGATAATGGTGATGACGATGACGATGATGATGATGATGATGATGATGATGATGATGATGATGATGATAATGGTGATGATGATGATAGTGATGACGATGACGATGACGATGATGATGATGATGATGATGATGATGATGATGATGATGATGATGATGATGATGATAATTATGATAATGATGATGATGAACCATTCGCTGTGTCAGTTGTCAGCACAACACATAGTTTTGACACATCTCTTCTAAAAGTTCGATGACTGTACTTAGACCTGCCAACTTGAAAATTTAAAAATTCGTAGTTTTTAGGAGATAAAAATAGATGTCGCTATAGTTAACTTTATAGATTAAAAATTTACCCCAACAATGATGAAATAACACTTGAAAAGCCTTAGAATTATGCACTCGGGCAACAAACTTTCAGTTCCAATATGTTTTATTGACCAAGAGTTGCTGAAGTTCTGAAATTGGAGCCAAAATGTCGTAATTTTACGAATTTTTCGTTGTAGAGGGCAGGATTGCTGTACTACACATTATGACGTTGATCTATTTATAGCATAGCCGGAAGTCGACGACTAAGAGCGAGGCGACCAAAAGAGATAGGCAGAGCCACCGCGCACGACCCACTTTCTCTGCTGGGCTTAGTTCTGCGCACAGACGACCGCTCGAACCAACTCTCTCTCTCTCTCTCTCTCTCTCTCTCTCTCTCTCTCTCTCTCTCTCTCTCTCTCTCTCTCTCTCTCGTGTCTATTAGTTGTTCGCCCATATCTCTCTCTCTCTCTCTCTCTCTCTCTCTCTCTCTCTCTCTCTCTCTCTCTCTCTCTCTCTCTCTCTCTCTCTTCGCAGTCTTTTATAGTTCATTTCCCCCTCTATCTTTCATTTAGTTATGCCGGACCAAAAAAGAAATCAAATGGAAAGAAGAAGAGGGGGTGGGGGGGGGGGGGGGGGGTGGGAGGAGGAGGAGGCGGAGAAAGTAAGGAGGCAAGTGATATTTCAATATTTTCACTTCATAACGGTAATACAGTCATTGCCGATTAATTTGATGATGAAAAAATGACTGATGCAACTTTGATTAATACCGTGATTAAATGAATGGTTAGAATTTTGGAGGGGGTATCTGATGATGATGATGATGATGATGATGATGATGATGATGATGATGATGATGATGATGATGATGAGGTGAAGGGGAGGTTGATGAAAAGGAGGAGATGAGAAGGAGAATTGTATTGATGGTGTTAAATATGGTAACCTTACAATTTCTAGCAAGATGATGTTGATGTTGATTGAGAGGTGAGCTTTTTTTAAGAATTAAGATAAATAGAGAGAGACGCCAATTTTAAATTTGGCTCACAGGAGTTTCAGACATTGTGTTTACATATTGTATAGTTCTAAATAGATAACTGATTAGAATTATACTATGATACATAAACACATTGCCAAATACAATCCCAAAGTTTCCTTATTTCAAATGAAGTAAAGCACCAAAATCAAATGGTAGAGATTGTAGTACTGGTGGTAGTGAGGATGACGTGGTGTTGGTGGTTGTAGAAATAGTGGTAGTGATGATGAAGATGTGATAGTGGTTGTTGTTGTAGTAGTAGTGGTAGTAATGATGATGTGGTGGTGGTGGTGGTTGTAGTAGCAGTGGTAGTGATGATGATGTGGTGGTGGTGGTAGTGATGAAGAAGAGGTGGTGGTTGTAGTAGTGGTGGTAGTGATGATGTGGTAGTGATGATGATGTGGTAGCTGTTGTAGTAGTATTAGTGGTAGTGATGATGATGTGGTGGTTGTAGTAGTAGTGGTCGTGATGATGTGGTGGTTGCAGTAGTAGTGGTAGTGATGATGTGGTGGTAGTGGTTGTAGGAGTAGTGTTAGTAATGATGTGGTGGTAGTGGTTGTAGTAGTAGTTGTAATGATGATGTGGTGGTGGTGCTTGTAGTAGTAGTGGTAATGATGATGTGGTGGTGATGGTTGTAGTAGTAGTGGTAATGATGTGGTGGTGGTGGTTGTAGTAGTAGTGGTAGTGATGATGTGGTGGTGGTGGTTGTAATAGTAGTGGTACACAGGCGTTTATTGCTTTCAGTTTAGTTCGCCAGGTAAATCTAGCCAGTCTAGTGATGATGAGTCATAGCTTTACACTGAGAGAGGGAGACAATTTTTTAGCCGTTTTGATCGATTTTTTTCTGAATTTCAAACTAATGTAGTATTGCCGTTATTAAGTGCAGAAAAAATATTTTTATACTACCAAACAGTTTATTAACAGAGTTTTCATTGATTATTTAATCATTATTATAATGTTGTTAAAAAGCAAGAGGGATAACCCATGAAATTGATACATAAATTTAAGTGAATTAAAAATTTTTAAGAGAATATTTTAACATGTTCAACACTTAGGATTTTTAAACAAAAGTAATGGAAATGATGTTGAATATCTGTAAAATGTACACATATAAATTTTATACCAGTAGATTGAGGCGTTTTTGAGATATCAGTTCACCTGTACGTAAAAGTAAGGATTTTGAGTAAGGTAAAACTGAAATCCAATCACAGCATTGTCTTAATAGACATTTTTTAATAAACCAGAAACATAGTCAAATGTGATTCACTTATATTTATCCCAGAATCAACGAATTATAAGAATTCCATTAAATATCGTTATATAAGGACATTCATTTAAAGACAATCAAAACCACTAAGAAAATCTTAAAGAGTTCTTAAAATTTTCATAACCTTATTTTTGAGATATCCATGCCCATTACTTTTTTTAACTTGACTTGCACCTCTTTTAATTTGTGTGCCATATAGACTGCATATAGCACATCACTGGTGAAAGATTAGGATCATATTCACCTCATTAAGTATTGTTTCTTGTTCAGAGTTTTCTCATTGAACCAAAGGTATCAATACCTGTATCGCATTTTTTAAAATTATGTACCAGTGAGATACATTTCTCGCAAATTGAAATATTTAAATATGTCAGAATTTCTCATTTATATTTATAGTCAATTGTTGATAAAGTCTAGAGTCTTTTAATCCTCTCAGCTCTGTACTCTTTCACAACAAATTCGACATATTTCATTTGTACTGGTGTGATGACCGTCTTCAGTGTGTCTCTCCATGACCTGAACAGAACTTAAATAAGTAAATTTATGAAATATCTAAAATTTCCGCTTAAATTCAATGAAATCAAATTAAATAAATGTCTCTTATCATCACTATCTAGTTTTATTATTGGGTTTCTAAAATAATATGAAATATTCTCCTCTTTGTTGGTAACAAAAATAATTATTGAGATTCCTTTCCACACCCTCTATTCTTAAATCCCTGAATCTACATAATAAAGTATATATCATATGAAAGATAATTTCATCTACTTTTCTTGATCCCTCACACTTGATGATAAAAAGTGTTGATTTGATATTTTGAATTTTTAAATATTTCTTAAACTTATAATTTTAATATTTATTTCATAAAAAACTCTGATTATTCAAAAGAGCAAAACACAAACTTATCATTTAATGATGTAAACAAAAATAATTGCGTCTTGTAGAAGAAAAGCTGGTCTTTGTATCCATATATGTTTGAAAATTATGACAAAGATGCTGCGTCCACAACAGGCTGAGAAAATTGAGTATTTTGATGAAATTTCTACTACTCTCTGCCTGAGAGAAATTCAAAGCGATGAGATTTACCTGCAGACATAATTTATTGCCAGTGCACCCCGTCTTGACAGGTGTTATCACTGTGGTTGACGGTGGATTGTTTACATTACTTGACGGTAGCCAGTGAGGGAAGAAGTAACTAAACTGAAAGTTTGGGCCCTATTTAAACGGCTGTGGGTAGTGATGATGATGTGCTAGTGGTGGTTGTAATAGTAGTGGTAGTTGCAGTGATGATGATGTAGTGGTGGTGGTTGTTGTAGTAGTAGTGGTAGTGATGATGTGGTGTTGGTGGTAGTTGTAGTAGTAGTGGTAGTGATGATGATGTGGTGGTGGTGGGGTAGTAGTAGTGGTAGTGATAATGTGGTGTCGTGGTTGTAGTAGTAGAGGTAGTGATGATGATGTGGTGGTGGTGGTTGTAGTAGTGATGATGATGTGGTGGTGGTGGTTGTAATAGTGATGGTAGTTGTGGTAGTGGTATTGATGATGATGTGGTGGTGGTTGTAGTAGTAGTGGTAGTGATGATGATG
>NC_088369.1:11060322-11090322 GCF_034508935.2 Berghia stephanieae
TTGAGCTTTCATATAGAGCAATTTCCACAAAACGTGCTCTAAACGCTTTACAAGGGGTCCCTGGCCAACAGCAACACATAACATGTAGGACGAGACATGAAGCCTGTCAGGCGGTATTACAAATGTTTGGGACAGAAGACAATTCTGTTAACGACCAGGTACTCATTTTACACCTGAGTACGGTGAGAGAATGTGAGTAAAAGAGCCTTTTCCAAGGACTCAACTATGCGCCGAGCGAGGCTCGAACCCAGGACCTTCCGATCCGAAAGCGAGTGTCATACCACTAGACCACATAGCCGCCTTGCGTCCATTTCTTGTTTATATTCTTATAAGCAGTGGCTCTTCGAATTGGGGAGGTGCAATGCCAGCCAGCTGATGGAGGACTGGAACTGCAGTTGGTTTCAGGTTACCAGTAGTGATCCAAAAGGTGTTATGCAGCTCAGTGTCAATCTTATTGGCATGTCAAGATCTTACCCAGACTGGTGAGGCGTATTCGGCGGAGGAATAGCAGAGGGCGAGTGGGGTTTTCCTGACTGTTCATGGCTCTGCGCCAGGGAGCACGATTAAAGTGGATGATTAGGCGCTATATAAATTTATTTATTTATCTGCCCCCCGTGTAGTGTTTGCCAGTTTTCTTTAGAGTTGTTTATTGTGGCCACCTTTGCTTTTGTTTCCTTGTGTGCTGAGAGAAGGACACTGTGCGGAATAGTCGATCAGTTCTCACTAAATTACACAAATCATACTTTAAACATTCAAGGTTCCATAATATATTATAAGTAAGTTATATCCGACGGGCGGAAGTTGTGAGTGTTTTAACTAAAGGCATAGCATCAATATCAATATTTACTTTCATACTCAATAAAACGGTTGTGTCTTCAACCTGATTACCGATAATCGATAGTGTCCCAATTAAAAGGTTGACTTGATTAAGGCGCTGTCAATCATGACACGCCAGTCACCAGTTTAGTCGCATTTACCTTGTAGTCTATCTTCACATGGTTGTGTCATCTCGTGAGGTAAGTCACATGCAGTATAAACTTGTGTTAAATTGTAATTTAGTCAAGTTTTATTAATAAGATTGATTATTATAATGAAGATGAAGATGATAATGACAATTAATAACAAAGCAGTGTGTTTACTTTTTCTGAAGAAATATCCACTCGTTGAACAGCAACACATCATGTTATTGATGACTTGGTTGGAGAAAAACATGAATATATATCGCTCCCATTGTGCGGCACGTAGTCCAGTACTAACTATGAATCTCGCTTTCGGATCGGAAGGTCCTGAGTTCGAGTCCCGGTCTGAGTGGTGCATAGTTAAGACCTTGTAAAACGTCCTTTAATACATTTCTTTCCTCGTACTCAGGTGTAAAATAAATGAGTACACAGCCTTTAACAGCGTTATCTCTGTTCGAAATCAAAATGCAGTATCGCCTTACGGGCGTCATGTCTCGTCCTTCATGTAAAATGTTACTGATGGCTAGAAATAGCTTGTAAAGCGTTTTCAGCACGTTAGTGGCTATTACTCTCTATTAAGTTCACGTTTTATTTCTTTATAAAGGGCTTAAAGTTAATATTTCCCTGAAAAAAAAAACATAAATTATTGTAATAGGGAATGAGATTAGCGGAAGAGTAGCGTCCCTTGATTGGACGTCATCGGCGGAAAAGTTATTAGAGAGAGAATGTCATGATGGTTGTGCGCATGCGTCTCTCGTCCTCGCTTCCGGTGAAAGCGGCATGAGACACTTCACCGAAAGCGAGGACGAGAGAGACGCATGCGCAAAACCATTTTGACGTTCTCTCTGTCAGGTGACGTCCAATCAAGGGACGCTACTTTTCCTCTAATCTCATTCCCTATACTTATTTCTATATTTTTAATTATTCTTTTAAAAAAAAGATGGATTCTCATTTTGTCCATAATCGCTTTTTAATCCGACTAAATTTGCCTGTGCCCATCCCATGTCTGCCTTATTGACACGATGTCATCTTAGTTGACGTTCTAAGCCTTCGGTGTGTTCCGTAGGCGAAGCAAAGATAGGCAAGACGCTAACTTTTAAGAATAGAGATTGGGGATCATCAGATATTCGCAAACATCTGGTGTTAGGTAAAAATACTCACAACATCCACCAGCCAGATATAGATAGAACGAAGATGACGTCACTCAAGCCTTTGTTATTATATTTTGCCAACCGCGTTTGTGAGTGATTCTCACTAAAATGTATTAACTAGACTATAAAAGTTCATGGTAACACATAGTTTTGTGTGTTGGTCCGTTATACTTCCGGATGGCAATGTTGTGAACTTCTTTGCCAAGTGCATACTATCTATAACGTACCAACACACAAAACTATGTGTAACCCAAATGGTTTCTAGTCTGATTAATACTATGTAGTTTGAACTACTATAGACAGTATGCGCTTGGCTTAGAAGCTCACAAAATTGCCATCCAGAAGTATAACGGACCAAAACACAAAACATTATGTAACCATGAACCTTTATAGTCTGGATAATACAGTCAAGTGAGAATTACTCATAAACGCGGATGGCAAAATACAATAACAAAGACCTGAATGACCTCATCTTCGTTCTACCTATAGTCTGATCTTTAATTAGTGGAACATTTTTTCCTCTTTTTCGCATCAATGCACGATTGTAAAATTAGTATAATTGTCTGAATCAATTGCCTTTAATCAAAAAATATTATTTCATTAATTTAAAAACAATAGGAAAGGATTTTGCTTATAACAGATAGAGTAAAATGTATAACTGGTATAGGTTAAGGATAGGAACTCATAGAAGATTTACAGTATCAAAATTATGAATTGTCCGTTTATCCATTTTGAAGGAATTTGTTAAAATGGAACGTTTGATTAATTGAAACTTCAATACAGTATCTGAATATGAAGGAGCAAATGACAATCCTTAACTATAAGACATCTACATTTTATAACGATCAAAATCCATTACTGAGGAATTCAAGTAAAGTTGAACATTACGCGCTTCCAATGGTATTTTGATCGCACAATTTTGAGAAATAGCTTGTTATAATTTATGCCAAAGAGGATTACATAGATTTAATGTAGACTGGTCAAAGTAGAAATTCATCAATTCATGATACAGTGTTTCCCCAATAGGGTTCAATAGTCTGATGTCACGCCGCCCGGCAACGGCGGCCATCTTGTTTCTAAACAAAGAAAATCATTACTTTTTATTCTTCAAGCTGGCTAGAACCTTTCATATGTCTTGTGATCAGAATGTATAAAAGTCATTTCAAGATCATATTTATAATGTTTTTCTCCTCTGGATACACTTTTATGCTCGCCGGAGAAATATTTCCTACGGGCGTCCGCCATTGTTCCGATAGTTTAGAGCCAGTGTTACTAAGCTACCATGCGTCATTACGAGGGAAGTGACGTTGAAGCGTACTACATGTTTTCATTAACCACAATGATAACAACAACAAACACCACCAACAACAAAGAAATACTGGACACATCAATCGGTCACACGATGGTCGAGCAATGGAACAACCACGGAAGGATTTCGTGGCATCCCTATCCAATGAAATGTCATTTTCCTCCAGCTTGATCGACGTATCATCCATCCCTCTCATTGAACGAGCACCGTTCACTGCACGGACAGCTGCTGTGCTTGTTTAACCCACTCAACCCTAACACCGACTATATCCGTAGTTTACCCGGGTTACTTTTACCCCATGCCTATTTATTATTACATTTTTCTGAGACAAGTTATAGGCGTAGTATCAAAGTTATTGTTTTTAGTTGTTGTTTTTTTTAATGTTAATGATAGTTGAATAAAACTAGCTATGTACCTACATCTCATTTTTAATACATATCATATTTTTTCAAATTTGAAAAGTAGCAAAAGTCTTTAGGATTGAGTGAGTTAACCTTCTCCTTCCCAACTATCGGAAAATCGTCACATTCGTTACGATTCAACCAACAATTTGATATTTCTGATGTCTTTTCACATCACACAATTTAAAGAAAATGTGTTGGTTAATAGCAATAAAAACTTGACACTGTGTCGTAGTGCTCATTTTGCTGAACATTATTATGTATAGATAGTTCGAAGTTGACGTCATTCAGGTCTTTGTTATTGTTTCTTGCCATCCGCGTTTATGAGTAATTCTCACCAAACTGTATTAATCTGACTATAATATACGTTCATGGTTACACATAGTTTTGTGTATTGGTCCGTTTACTTCCGGATGGCAATGTTGTGAACTTCTAAGCCAAGCGCATCTACTATCTATAGATAGTATGCGCTTGGCTAAGAAGCTCATAACATTGCCATCCGGAAGTATAACGGACCAACACACAAAACTGTGTGTATCCATTAACGTTTATAGTCTGGTTAATACAGCTCAGTGAGCATTACTCATGAACGCGGATGGCAAAAAAAAAAAAATAACAAATACCTGAGTGACGTCATCTTCGAACTATCTATAGAGTGTTCTTGTTGCTTTTCTGGTTTAGTAAGAAAATTCTATTTTTGTGTTGGGTGGGTGCAAAGATTCGGTTAAAATTCTGAAAATGGCTGGTAAGGAGAGAGTTAATATAACACCACACTGTTTGCTTGTGGCCTTCGTAAAGTTATGGCCTGACACTGACCAAAAAATGACGTCAAAATGCCAGTCTATTGCCACAAAAGAAAACAAATCGTGAGTTGTATTCAATAGTTCAACCAATGAAATAACTTGTTTCCATGAGCTCTACTAACGACAACTCATTAGGCGGTGCAAAAACCTAATAATGACGTCAAACTTCCAGTCCTTTTGGATTTCAGTGTCAGGCTATAAGTTAACGATGGCTCCGGTGTGCTACTTCATGAATCCGTCAGATCTCTTGTTAATTTTATGTGACCTGTATTATAATGAGGACAAAGAGGAAAGGCAGTGTCATCGTCCCAGCATCGTATAGATTGTATGCAGATGACGTCACTCAGGTCTTTGTTATTGTTTTTTGCCATCCACGTTTATGAGTAGTTCTCACTAAACTGTACTAAGCAGACTATAAACGTTCAAGGTTACACATCGTTTTGTGTGTTGGTCCGTCATACTTCCGAATGGCAATGTTATGAGCTTTTTAGCCAAGCGCATACTTAATCTCTAAATAAACATCGATAACATTGACATCGTAATACAAACATATAGTCATCGTCCAGCATTCGTCACTTACATCGTATAATAAGACATCGAATACAAAACATGTCATCGTCCCAGCATCGTTCTACATCGTATAAAATAAGACATCGAATACAAAACATTGTCATCGTCCCAGCATCGTCCTACATCGTATAATAATAAGACATCGAATACAAAACATTGTCATCGTCCCAGCATCGTCCTACATCGTATAATAATAAGACATCGAATACAAAACATTGTCATCGTCCCAGCATCGTCCTACATCGTATAATAATAAGACATCGAATACAAAACAGTGTCATCGTCCCAGCATCGTTCTACATCGTATAATAAGACATCGAATACAAAACATTGTCATCGTCCCAGCATCGTCCTACATCGTATAATAAGACATCGAATACAAAACAGTGTCATCGTCCCAGCATTGTCCTACATCGTATAATAATAAGACATCGAATACAAAACAGTGTCATCGTCCCAGCATCGTTCTACATCGTATAATAATAAGACATCGAATACAAAACAGTGTCATCGTCCCAGCATCGTTCTACATCGTATAATAATAAGACATCGAATACAAAACAGTGTCATCGTCCCAGCATCGTTCTACATCGTATAATAAGACATCGAATACAAAACAGTGTCATCGTCCCAGCATCGTCCTACATCGTATAATAAGACATCGAATACAAAACAGTGTCATCGTCCAGCATTGTCCTACATCGTATAATAAGACATCGAATACAAAACAGTGTCATCGTCCCAGCATTGTCCTACATCGTATAATAAGACATCGAATACAAAACAGTGTCATCGTCCCAGCATCGTTCTACATCGTATAATAAGACATCGAATACAAAACAGTGTCATCGTCCCAGCATCGTCCTACATCGTATAATAAGACATCGAATACAAAACAGTGTCATCGTCCCAGCATTGTCCTACATCGTATAATAAGACATCGAATACAAAACAGTGTCATCGTCCAAGCATCGTTCTACATCGTATAATAAGACATCGAATACAAAACAGTGTCATCGTCCCAGCATCGTTCTACATCGTATAATAAGACATCGAATACAAAACATTGTCATCGTCCTAGCATCGTCCTACATCGTATAATAAGACATCGAATACAAAACATTGTCATCGTCCCAGCATCGTCCTACATCGTATAATAAGACATCGAATACAAAACAGTGTCATCGTCCAGCATCGTTCTACATCGTTATAATAATAAGACATCGAATACAAAACATTGTCATCGTCCCAGCATCGTCCTACATCGTATAATAAGACATCGAATACAAAACAGTGTCATCGTCCCAGCATCGCCCTAAGCCGTATAATAAGACATCGAATACAAAACAGTGTCATCGTCCCAGCATCGTCCTACATCGTATAATAAGACATTGAATACAAAACAGTGTCATCGTCCCAGCATCGTTCTACATCGTTTAATAAGACATCGAATACAAAACAGTGTCATCGTCCCAGCATCGTCCTACATCGTATAATAATAAGACATCGAATACAAAACATTGTCATCGTCCCAGCATCGTTCTACATCGTATAATAATAAGACATCGAATACAAAATAGTGTCATCGTCCCAGCATCGTCCTACATCGTATAATAATAAGACATCGAATACAAAATAGTGTCATCGTCCCAACATCGTCCTACATCGCATAATAATAAGACATCGAATACAAAACATTGTCATCGTCCCAGCATCGTTCTACATCGTATAATAAGACATCGAATACAAAACAGTGTCATCGTCCCAGCATCGTCCTACATCGTATAATAAGACATCCAATACAAAACATTGTCATCGTCCCAGCATCGTCCTACATCGTATAATAAGACATCCAATACAAAATAGTGTCATCGTCCCAGCATCGTCCTACATCGTATAATAAGACATCGAATACAAAATAGTGTCATCGTCCCAGCATCGTTCTACATCGTATAATAAGACATCCAATACAAAATAGTGTCATCGTCCCAGCATCGTCCTACATCGTATAATAATAAGACATCGAATACAAAATAGTGTCATCGTCCCAGCATCGTTCTACATCGTATAATAAGACATCGAATACAAAACAGTGTCATCGTCCCAGCATCGTCCTACATCGTATAATAATAAGACATCGAATACAAAACATTGTCATCGTCCCAGCATCGTTCTACATCGTATAATAATAAGACATCGAATACAAAACATTGTCATCGTCCCAGCATCGTCCTACATCGTATAATAAGACATCGAATACAAAACAGTGTCATCGTCCCAGCATCGTTCTACATCGTATAATAATAAGACATCGAATACAAAACATTGTCATCGTCCCAGCATCGTCCTACATCGTATAATAAGACATCGAATACAAAACAGTGTCATCGTCCCAGCATCGTTCTACATCGTATAATAATAAGACATCGAATACAAAACATTGTCATCGTCCCAGCATCGTCCTACATCGTATAATAAGACATCGAATACAAAACATTGTCATCGTCCCAGCATCGTCCTACATCGTATAATAAGACATCGAATACAAAACAGTGTCATCGTCCCAGCATCGTCCTACATCGTATAATAAGACATCGAATACAAAACATTATTACATTTAATAGTCTAGCTCTGACCACATAACAATAATCAAAACATCATTATCTTTCCGATGAAACATAAAGCATTTATAGTCAGGCATTTATAGTCATTGTAATTAATAATCGATAATGAAGTAGTAGTTGTAGAACCATTGATCGATTCACTACCGTTCGATAATAATGATAGTCGATATATTATCGATAACGGCATCGTAAAACAGTTAGTCAAACTAATATTAAAAAGAAGGTGAATATTCCCTTTCCCTACGACCTCTGGTTGATATAAAATTAAGTAAAATACTCACCAATTCTGTATGCCAGAACAAAACGATCGTGTGTAAACGTTGAGACGTTTATAGAAGGAATAAAATTAACGTCGCTCAGCTCTTAAGTATTGCTTTTAGACAGCTAGTTTAATGATTAGATGTTATGCACTTGGCGAAGAAACTCACAACATTGGCATCAGGAACTAAAACGGACGGACAGACAAATATTTGTGTAACCTTGAACGTATATAGTCTGATTAATACAGTTTAGTCAGAATTACTCATAAAAATAGGTGGCAAAACATAGAAACGTCAACTTCGTTATAATATATATAGGCGAGAACTGCTGTAGCGAATATTATCCACTCATAACAGGTTATGCGCGGACTCAAACTCAAGGACATCCGTTCAACGAATAATCACCATGACTGCGGCTATGTGGCCTTGTGGTATGACACTCGATTTCGGATCGGAAGGTCCTGGGTTCGAGCCTCGCGCTCGGCGCATAGTTGAGTCCTTGTAAAAGGCTCTTCACTCACATTCTCTCACCGTACTCAGGTGTAAAATGAGTACCTGGCCGTTAACAGCGTTGTCTTTGTCCGAAAAATTGTAATGTCGCCTAACAGGCGGCACGTCCCGTCCTACATGTTAAATGTTGCTGTTGACCAGGGACCCCTTGTAAAGCGCTTTTAGCACATTTAGTGAATATTGCACTATATAAAGCTCAATGACTGAATCATTGTCGAAAAGCACAGGAGAAAAAACGGCAGTCACTTTACAGTTCTTGAAGCGATTGGAGAACACATGGATGAAGATGTATAGATAATATGCGCTTGGCTAAGAAGCTCATAACATTGCCATCCGGAAGTATAACGGACCAACACACAAAACTGTGTGTATCCATGAACGTTTATAGTCAGGTTAATACAGTTCAGTGAGCATTACTCATAAACTCGGATGGCAAAAAACAACAACAAAGACATGAGTGACGTCATCTTCGAACTATCGATAAAGCAGGCCCTACCGTTTGGAACTCGCTTCCTTTGTTAGTAAAGGATATCGGGCAGCGTAGAAAGTTTTAAGAAAAATCTAAAGACTCATCTTTTCCTGAAATTTTTATCCTAGACATTTTCTTATAGATAATTCGAAGATGACGTCACTCAGGCCTTTGTTATTGTTTTTGCCATTCGCGTTTGTGAGTTGTTCTCACTAAACTGTATTAACCAGACGATAAAAGTTCATGGTTACACAGAGTTTGTGTGTCGGTCCGTTATACTTCCGGATGGCAATGTTGTGAACTCCTTGGCCAAGCGCATTCTATCTATTGATAAGTAAATTATACGTTTTATTTTTTGATTCCATTTTGTTGAATGTCAATTTCATTTTGTAAAACTTTCATAGTTAGTGTGTGCGACTGTTGTGTGTGTGTCTGTTTGGCTCTGTACGAGTGTGTTTATGGTTTGATAAGTATAGATAGAATGCGCTTGGCCAAGGAGTTCACAACATTGCCATCCGGAAGTATAACGGACCAACACACAAACTCTGTGTAACAATGAACCTTTATAGTCTGGTTAATACAGTTTAGTGAGAACAACTCACAAACGCGGATGGCAAAAACAATAACAAAGGCCTGAGTGACGTCATCTTCGAACTATCTATATTGTAAAGCGCTCTGAGGATTCAGCGTTTAGCGCTATATAAGAACACTTTATTATTACTAAATTACCTTTCCGAGAACACAATTTCAAAGTGATGCTAGGCTGCTAGAAGCTGTGGACTGTAAAAAGTCATAAACAAAAATGAATAGAACAACGTCGAAAAAAAAATAACAAAATACCAAACACGGATCGTTTCGGTGCTCAAAATCCCTCTTCAGCCAACAACAACAAACAAAAAAAAAAACAAACAAAAAACCCAGTAAAGTCATAAAGACATTACTAAATTCAAGATAGACGACAGAGAAATATTATAGTATCTCTGTCGTCTATCTGGAAACTAGTAATGTATTTATTTCTTTATTGTCTTTTTGTTTTTGGCTGAAGAAGGGTTTTGAGCCCGAAACGTTACGTGTTTGGTATTTTGTTATTTTTTTTTCTTTTTGTTTGCTTTTTTTTTTTTTTTTGAAGTGGTTATATTCATTTTTGTTTAATACTTTTTTTTCCCGAGAAGATTATATAATACGTAATATTATTATATAGAACGAGACATTACGCCTGTAAATCGATAATACAACTTTTTTTCCAAAAGAGTCAAGGCTGTTAACGAGCAGGTACTCGTTTTACAACTGAGTACGGTGAGATATTGTGAGTAAAGAGCCTTTTCCAAGGAATCAACTATGCGCCGAGCGAGGCTCGAACCAAGGACCTTACCATCCGAAAGGGAGTTACATACCACAGACCACATAGCCTTCCGCTGAACCATTTCAAGTTCGTTATTATTTCTCTCTTTTTCACAGGGTCCGCCAAACTACTGAGGCATACTCAACGATGGGTCGTATTAGCGTTTAGTAACAGGGTTGTTTGATTATTTACGAACAAGGGGATTCAGTACTCTGATGTCACGCCGCCAGGCAACGACGGCCATCTAGGTTCTATAAAAGAAAGAAAATCATTACTTTTTATTCTTCATGCTGGCTAGAACTTTTCATATGTCTTGTGATTAGAATGTGTAAAAGTCAAAACATGATCAAATTTATGGGGTTTTTTTCTCCTCTGGATACGCTTTTATGCTCACCGGAGAAATATTTCATACGGGCTTCCGCCATTGTTCCGATAGTTTAGAGCCAGTGTTACTAAGTTACCATGCGTCATTAGGAAGGAAGTGACGCTAGGACTGTTGAAGAGTATTGCCTAGGTTCCTTCTTTTGAGAGCATAGATGCTGTCTGTCTTTTTAGAGATGTAATCAATATGTTCGCTCCAAGAGAGATTTGATGTTTATGTCAGTCCGAGATATTTTGAAGATTTAAACGAAGCAAGTTTTGAATCATGTTTGCTGTAATCTAATATAAGTGAATTGTATTTGTTGAAGATTTTCAGTACCTTACACTTTGCTGGATTCAAGTGCATTAGCCACATCTATCCCAAAAGTTGAAGAATAGCTTTCTTTCGTATCCCGACTTTTCTTCACCAACTTTGGCATTTAGGTCAACAATCATAAAAGCTATGTCAATTCTACTATATTTATCTTGTATCTCATATAAATCTTCGTAAAATTGTTCTTTTTCTGTGTCTTCTTTTTCATGTTGGGGTGCAAATACTTGGTGATATTCAGATGTATCCATAATTAAAGATATTACTTTTGGAAAGTAATACATTTAAGGGTCAGCATTTAAGGGTTAATACCTCGTTGGTTGACCTGACATCATAATTAAATTTACTTTTGACTGCATTCACAGCGTTTGTTGCTGTTGTTGTTGTTGTTGTTGTTGTTGTTGTTGTTGTTGTTGTTGACTTTCCCATCTGTCTGCTCCTGAGGGTTGTCATAACAATGGGGTCACAAAAAACATGGTTTTATTATAATGTCCATAAAACACAAAAGATGTTTTCAGTCGTCATAGAACAAAGGGCCGCATCTCGGTAATTGGGTCAAATTGGGTTATTGACACAATAATTCTTGTGCCCAGCGCGCATTAATTTGTTTATCTGGGTTTTGTGAATCTATGTCAATAAATAAATAACTACTTAAATGTTTTATTACAAAACTAAGATATACATACGACTCGACAGATTAAAAGATATAGGAACAAAAGGGATTTGTATGTGTTTATGGCTCTCCTGTTTAATTTGTTGGGGATTTTTTATTACCGATATACGACCTTTTGTCTAAAGACGCCAGTATATTATTATAAATGCATCCAGCGATTGATTCTCACAACAGTAAGATGAGTGGTGTCAGCCGATCATAGCAATGACTTAATACTTTACAAACCATTTATTGAAGTGGTTCGATTTTGGGCACACTTGATTATTTTGGTGAAAAGTATTCCCTAAGGAGAAATATTCACACATTTTAATATTATCTTGGTAAGTTATAGTAACGTTCAAGGTTACGCATAGTTTTTGTGTGTTAGTTCTGTCTGGTGGATGTTGTGAGTATTTTACCCAAACGCATATATTCAATAGAATGAAGGAAGTTGGCATCACTCACTTTTCACTCACATTTATTATAAATGTGGCTGTGTGGTCTGCCTCTCGCTTTCGGATAGGAAGGCCCGGGGTCGAGACCCGCTCTAAGAAGCGCATAGTTGAGTCCTTAGAAAAAGGTTTATTAGTTCAAATTATCTCACATTATTATATTGTCAAATTATTATAATGGTGTAAAATGAGTAATGGCCGTTAACAGCGTTAACAGTATCTGTCGCAAATAATTGTAATATCGCCTATTGGGCGACAGTCATGTCTCCTCCTACATGTTTATTGTTGCTGCTGCCTGGTGACCCCTTGTAACGCCCTTTGAGCACGTTTAGTGGATATTGCTCTATACAAAAGCTCTATTATCTAAATGATTTATAATTAAGTTCATAAATTTGTGACATATTGCAATAGATTTATACAACAAGATGCTCAATGGGAGACTTTTTGGCTGCACAACTTATACTAAATTCCGCTCTAAGACTGTACACGGAATGAATGGGAGCGATCTATATTCATGTTTGCGTCCAACCAAGTCATCAATCACATGATTTGTTGCTGCCCAACGATTGGATATTTCGTAACAAATGTAAACACGCTGCTTTGTTTACAAATGTTATAAACAAACCCATGTGGCAAGCTGTGTCAAATAACCAATCGTGATGTTAGATATTTAAAAAGCTGTGAACACTTTTCATTAAGTAGGTCATTTTTAGCACAGTTTAAAATGTGACCAATGACCTCGAGCACAAGAAAAGTTAATATAGATAGTATGCAGATGACGTCACTCAGGCCTTTGTTATGGTTTTTGCCATCCGCGTTTGTGAGTTGTTCTCACTAAACTGTATTAACCAGACTATAAAAGTTCATGGTTACACAGAGTTTGTGTGTTGGTCCGTTATACTTCCGGATTGCAATGTTGTGAACTCCTTGGCCAAGCGCATTCTATCTATAGATCATGACCATTCATTTTTTTTTTCGGGTCCGTTTTGCTTGCAGTTTGACATTTCTTCTTAGCAAAGTGTGTGACCCCTCTCGTTTCCAGTTGCAGAAACAGTCGTAGTAGCAGTAATAGCAATAGCAGTAGCAATAGTCATAGCGGTAGTAGCAGTAGTAGTAGCAGTCGTAGTAGTAGTAGTAGTAGTAGTAGTAGTAGTAGTAGTAGTAGTAGTAGTAGTAGTAGTAGTAGTAGTAGCAGCAGCAGCAGCAGCAGCAGCAGTAGTAGTAGTAGTAGTAGTAGTACTAGTAGTAGTAGTAGTAGTAGTAGTAGTAGTAGTAGTAGTTGTAGTGTAATGGTAGTAGTAGTAGTCGTAGTCGTCGTCTCGTAGTAGTAGTATTGGTAGTAGTAGTAGTAGTAGTAGTAGTAGTAGTAGTAGTAGTAGTAGTAGTAGTAGTAGTAGTATTAGTAGTAGTTGTTGTTGTTGTAATAGTAGTGTTTGTGGTAGTAGTAGCAGTAGTCGTCGTCTCGTAGTAGTAGTAGTAGTAGTAGTAGTAGTAGTAGTAGTAGTAGTAGTAGTAGTAGTAGCAGTAGTAGTAGTAGTAGTAGTAGTAGTAGTAGTAGTAGTAGTAGTAGTAGTAGTAGTAGTAGTAGTAGTAGTAGTAGTAGTAGTAGAAGTAGTGTTAGTGGTAGTAGTAGTAGTAGTACTTCTGTTGAATCTTTTTATACAGTATCGGGATTGACCATACCACTGCGATTTGAAGTCGCCAAGATGCTATTTCACATCATAACATTTTATTTCAAAGACGACAGATATATAATAAAGTATTATGTAATCCTATATTCCCCTCCGCACTCTGAACGTTTCAACCTCCCCCAAGTCTAAACTTTACCAATATTGTATACACTGACATTAAAAACAAACTCTCTCTCTCTCTCTCTCTCTCTCTCTCTCTCTCTCTCTCTCTCTGTGTGTGTGTGTGTGTGTGTGTGTGTCTGTGTGTGTCTCTCTCTCCCTCTCTCTCTCTTACACATACACACATACGCACTCGCACACACATACATACACACACACACACACACATGTACACACTAACCCCCAATCAAAGGGTCGCACAACCTGACAGATTTAGCTCAGGGCAGGATTGACGCAATGTCCGATTTGAACTGGTCAAGATTTAAGTCGTACACAGCTTGTTATAAAAGTAATAAAAAACATCCAGCACACATCTTATATTACCTATGAATTTAAAAGGCCACCAGTTGCAAGTTATGTCCATTACGTTACACGCCAGGTTAATTTCAATCAAAACTACACAGTTTCATTTCGTCAACAAGTTATTTTGACGTTCAGCTGACACGAGTTCAATTACAACACGCATCTCGACTAGATGATCTTTCATCTCTTTGAAACCCCTCATGTTATTTCCATTACGCTACACGCCGAGTTAATTTTAATCACTAATTACACAAATCCACTTTGACACGTTTTTTCATGTTCAGCTGACACACGCGAAATTACAACACATATTATTTATTAGGCTACTATCTCGGCTGTAATGCACTATCCTCATCATTTGACAAAAACTGACCAGTTAACTCTCTCCTTGCCAGCTATTTTTAGAATTTCCCCCGAAAATTCACTCCCACTCAACACAAGAATAGACTTTTTTTACTCACACAAAAAGTAACAAATGAGCTCTACAACACTGTGTTTAGTATTTATAGCTGTCATCAAAGCAATTCTTTAAATTTTGTGATGTACAAGAGAAAAAAGGATGAGAAAATTGTCGGTTGCATCGCAACGAATGTGACGATTTTCCTATGAGTGGTAAGGAGAGGGTTAACGATCTTGCTCTGGAAGAAAAAACAAAAACACGTTTTTAAACATTCGACCATAAAACTCTTCGCCAAATATCTATTGATTTAGGACGTTGATAGATTTGACCTCGCGTTTGATTTCAATGAACCTCATCTTGTCAAAAAATCTTAAACTTACGACTTTAAAGAAGTCTTAGTAAAGTCCCAGGTTTATGATTTTTTTTTTTTGCCAAGATGAGGGTAATAGGATTCAGTAGTCTAATGTCACGCCGCCCGGCAACGGTGGCCATCTTGGTTCTAAACAAAGAAAATCATTACTTTTTATTCTTTAAGCTGGCTAGAACTTTTCATATGTCTTGTGATCAGAATGTATAAAAGTCAAAACATGATCAAATTTATGTGTTTTTTTCCCTCTGGATACGCTTTTATGCTCGCCGGAGAAATATTTCATACGGGCGTCCGCCATTGTTCCGATAGCTTAGAGCCAGTGTTACTAAGTTACCATGCGTCATTAGGAAGGAAGTGACGTCAAGACTATTGAATCCTATTTAAATCGATCAATATTTGAAATTTGAAGGAAGAGTTTTCTGGTCAAATGTTCAAATACGTGTATTTTCCAGAGTACGACAGTAAACTTGTAAACAGATTTCGATAATCTAATTTTATTACTAATTCTTTTAGTCTTTATTGTTTCATTCACCGTGTTGTTTTGTTGACAAAAGGGAAAACCCGAAACGTCCACATTATATGTCTTCCTTAATTTAATTAAATCTTCAATGGAAGCGATCGATATTCGTGTATTCGTCCAACCAAGTCATTGATCACGTGATTTGTTGCTATTCAACGAGTCGATTGGACATTTCTCAATGAATGTAAACACGCTACTTTGTTTATGAAAGTTGTAAACATACCCATGAGTCATGCTGAGCAAAATGACCAATACTCTTCACGTCGTAACGTCACTTCCTTCCTAATGACGCATGCTAACTTAGTAACACTGGCTCTAAACTATCGGAACAATGGCGGACGCCCGTATGAAATATTTCTCCGGCAAGCATAAAGGGTATCCAGAGGGGAAAAAAAAACCCCATAAATTTGATCATGTTTTGACTTTTACACATTCTGATCACAAGGCATATGAAATGTTCTAGCCATCATGATAAATAAAAAGTAATGATTTTCTTTGTTTAGAACCAAGATGCCCGCCGTTGCCGGGCGGCGTGACATCAGACTATTGACTCGTATTGTGATGTTGGATATTTCTCAAACTGTGAACAATTTTCACCATGTGAAAATGTGACCAATGTTCTCGAACATGGAAAGGTTATATAGATCATGCCCATTCCGTCTGTCTATTGTTATATTTTATTTACTTTGAGCTTCAACAGAAAGATAATTTGTATTTTTAGTACGTACTTCAAAATAAAGTAGATTCTCCAGTTCTGAGTAGTTGCACATGTTAATCTATGGGGATTATCTATATTACTTTTCAATTACTCGAGGTCATTGGTCACATTGCAAAATGGGCTCAGAGTGGCCCACATAGTGAAAAGTGTTCACAGTTTTTGAAATATGTAATATCAAGATTGGTCATTTTGTTCAGCCTAAGACATGGGTATGTTTATAACTTTCATAAACCAAGCAGTGTGTTTACATTATTTGTTAAGAAATATTCAATCACTGGACAGCAACAAATCATGTGATTGATTATTTTTTGGACGAAAACCTGAATATAAATCCGTAGCCATCGTTATGTTATAGCCTGACACTGAAATCCAAAAGGACTGAAAGTTTGACGTCATTTTTAGGTTTTTGCACCGTCTAGTGAGTTGTCGTTAGTAGAGCTCATGGAAACAAGTTATTTCATTGGTTGAACTATTGAATACAACTCACGATTTGTTTTCTTTTGTGGCAAATGACTGGCATTTTGACGTCATTTTTAGGTCAGTGTCAGGCCATAACTTTACGAAGGCCACGATAGATCGCTCCCATTGACATAATATTATAGTGGAAGGGGACATAACCCGCCCCTAGGACAGTCGTCCGAATTTAACGTTATTACCATCGAGTTTTCACAAGCTCATCACGCCTGATAAATCGTACCATTACAACAAAAACAAACCGTGTGGTCACCTTCAGTGTTTAAGGTTGGATTGAGTCGACGTGCAATAATTTGCAGGTCTGATAACCCAATTCCTTATAGGCTCATTGTTGTAATGGAAATCTAAAAAAAAATGATGCAAAATATCGCCCATCACAACAATGCTAAACAAGGCCCATAAGTGGGTTCGGATGTCAGACCTGCATATATGTACACGTCGGATTGAGTGAATCTTGTGAGACTAATCACACAAATAGCAGTCTAGAAACAATAACAAAGCGCAGAATGACGGACATAAATGTCCTTCATTCTATTGTTTGTAAACAACCATCTTTGTCAAAGTGGGCTTGAGCGTAGCCATCGTTAAGTTATAGATAGAATGCGCTTGGCTTAGAAGTTAATAGCATTGCCATCTGGAAGTATAACGGACCAACACACAAAACTGTGTGTAAAGATGAACGTTTTTATAGTCTGGTTAATACAGTTTAGTGAGAATTACTCATAAACGCGGATGGCAAAATTCAATAACAAAGGCCTGAGTGACGTCATCTTTGAACTATCTATAGCCTGGCTGTGGCCCTCGTAAAGTTATTGCCTGAAACTGACCAAAAAATGACGTCAAAAAGCCAGTCTTTTGCCACAAAAGAAAACAAATCGTGAGTTGTATTCAATAGTTCAATCAATGAAATGACTTGTTTCCATGAGCACTACTAACGATAACTCACTAGGCGGTGCAAATACCAAATAATGACGTCAATCTATCAGTCCTTTTGGATTTCAGTGTCAGGCTATAACACGATGGCTATGGCTTGAGGCTGTGTCAAAAATCTCGCGTTTTGGTTGGTCAGAAAGAAACTGGTTCATTTGGTTCATCCAGTTCATTCCGACATAATACCAGACTGAAATGCTCGGTCACATATTGTTGTTAATTTCACGTATTGTCAGAAGCGACAAGTGGTACAAACTATCATATCGTTATTAATTTCACGTATTGTCAGAAGCGACAAGTGTTACAAACTATCATATCGTTAATAATTTCACTTACTATCGTAAGTGACAAGTGTTACATACTATCATATATCGTTGTTAATTTCACGTATTGTCAGAAGCGACAAGTGTTACATACTATCATATCGTTATTAATTTCACTTATTATTGTAAGCGACAAGTGTTACATACTATCATATATCGTTATTAATTTCACGTATTGTCAGAAGCGACAAGTGTTACATACTATAATATCGTTATTAATTTCACTTATTATCGTAAGCGACAAGTGTTACATACTATCATATTGTTATTAATTTCACGTATTGTCATAAGCGACAAGTGTTACATACAATCATATCGTTATTGATTTCACGTATTGTCGTTAGCGACAAGTGTTACATACTATCATATCGTTATTGATTTCACGTATTGTCATAAGCGACAAGTGTTACATACTATCGATAACAATAAAAAATAAGTATCGACACAGGGCATTGTAATGCAGGATTTAAAATACTATTGTTTAAGTTAAACTCATAATTTATCCCAAACCCCAGGCTATTTCTAGTTATTTTGTTATAAAATACATACAGCAATATATATAACATAATATATTGATGCTATGCGTTAACCCAATAACCTCATGACATCTGCCAGTCGGATAAAACGTAGCAACACACAAACTGTGTGTTTCCATGAACATTTATAGTCGGGTTAATACAATTCAGTGATCATTACTCACAAACGCGGATGGCAAAAAACAATAACAAATACCTGAGTGACGTCATTTTCAAACTATCTATAGATAGCATGCAGATGACGTCACTCAGGCCTTTGTTATTGTTTTTGCCATCCGCGTTTGTGAGTTGTTCTCACTAAACTGTATTAACCAGACTATAAAAGTTCATGATAACACAGAGTTTGTGTGTTGGTCCGTTATACTTCCGGATGGCAATGTTGTGAACTCCTTGGCCAAGCGCATTCTATCTATAGCCTGATTGATAGAATTAAGTGAGAACTACTCATAAAATTGCTTGCTAAAAACATAACAAAGAGTTGATTATGTCAATACGCTTCAACAGTCGTAACGTCACTTCCCTCGTAATGAACTTAGTAATTGGCTCTAAAATATCGGAACAATGGTGGACGCCCTTATGAAATATTTCTCCGACGAGCATAAGAGTGTATCCAGAGGGAAAGAAACCATTATAAATCAACCATGTTTTGATTTTTACACATTCTGATCACAAAGACATATGAAAAGTTCTAGCCAGCATGAAGAATAAAAAGTACCGATTTTCTTTGCATTGAACCACGATGGCCGCCGTTGCTGGGAGACGTGACATCAGACTATTGAATCCAATTGCGTTCCTTCTATATCTTAACTCACTCAACTCTAACACCGACTATATCCGTAGTAAACGCAGAGTTACTTTTTACCCTATGTCTAATTATTACATTTTTCTGGGACAAATTATAGGCGAAGTATCAAAGCTAATGTTTTTAGTTTATGCATGTTAATGCTAGTTGAATAAAACTATCTAGAATACTCATTTTTTATACATTTGTTTCCAATTTTGATGAGTAGCAAAAATCTCTAAGATTGAGTGAGTTAAAAGTGACCAAATATTGCTTACCGTGTCTCTAAAATCAACGTTGATTTATTCTGTTATTTGACATTTTAAATTTCTGACAATGAAATGATGTGTCAACGTGTTTGTAAATAAATCAGATCAGATTAAATTCATTGGTGCTTACTCATGAAAACACATAATTGGATATAGTTTATTATTATCTGATGGGACAGTTAATGTAAATAACGCGATGCGTGTGGGAACGTACGTGTTCCTGAACGTCTAAATTATGTCATTATAGTCGCCATGTAAAATGTCAAATTTAAAAGAACGACCCACTAGCTCACGGCCAAAAGATGACTATTATCGTAACCTTCGTAAAGTGACCAAAAATGTTTGTCTAGTTTTATCTGTCGTCATTTTTAATGTTTAACCCCTTCCTTACCACCCACAGGAAAATCGTCACATTCGTTACGATGAAGCCAACATTTTTGTCATACTAATTTCTTTTGCACATCGTAATATTTAAACAATATAGTGCGGCTATGTGGTCTAGTGGTATGACACTCGCTTTCGGATCGGAAGGTCCTGGGTTCGAGCCTCGCGCTCGGCGCATAGTTGAGTCCTTGGAAAAGGCTTTTTACTCACTTTCTCTCACCGTACTCAGGTGTAAAATGAGTACCTGGCCGTTAACAGCGTTGTCTTTGTCCGAAAAATTGTAATATCGCCTAACAGGCCTCATGTCCCGTCCTACATGTTAAATGTTGCTGTTGACCAGGGACCCCTTGTAAAGCGCTTTGAGCACATTTAGTGGATATTGCGCTATATAAAGCTCCATTAAAAAAACAGAAATGTTTACTATAGTTAAAGTATATTAACAATGTGTTGAAAAGCTTGTTCAGCAGAACACAAATATGTATAGCAAGAACTAACATATTTTGTGTTTGAGTGAAATAAATCTATTTTTGTATAGGTTGAGTGTGAAGTTTTGGGGAAAATCCGGAAAATGTCCGGTAAGGAGAGGGTTAAACCTGTATGAAATGGTGTTTCTCATCACTTGGGATGGCAATTGTTGTAAAATCTTGTATAGGGGGGGGGGGGGTCCCAATTGCTCAGTTGGTCGACCACTCGCTTCACAAACATAGGAATTGAGATCGATCCCGGTTGAGGTCGAGATTAAAAAAAAAAATAGATCCCCATGTCCATCCAGGAGTGATTGGATAGCTGTGTCTGTTGGATCTAGCGGAAAATAATTTGCTGTGTAGACTAGCCTCCTGTCCGAAGGGTAGCAAGCAAGTGCTACTGGAATTCCACACTGTAGAAACTGGGATAAACTCCGGCTCCATGAGTCAAATGGCTCTGAAATACTACTTCCTTTTATGAAAACGGTGAGGTATTGAATGGCCTATGAATGTTTAGATCTGAAACGTTGCGAAAAACTTATAGTCTTTTAAAATTAAATCGATTGATATAATATTATGGATTTCGAAGTGTTAACTATTGATTGATATAATATTATGGATTTCGAAGTGGTAACTCTTGTATTGCATATTGCATTGTAAGGGAGACGCTGCTGTTTAGATAAACTAAAATATAAAAGGTATGTTGCTATTTTTTTTAAAAAAGAAGGTTTTCCAAGGACTTACCTATGCGCATCACAGAGCGAGACTCAAACCAAGGACATTCCGATCCGAACGCGAGTGTCATACCACAAGAGCACACATATAGCCGCATATAAACTTTCTTAATTCAAAGTCTCCCGCTTTCGATATCATCCGACTCCGCAGTATATCGGCCATTTCTCTTAATCTTGAGGTAAAGATTCTCCAATTGTCTCCGTCTTATGTCTTTTTTTAATGTTTGATTGCTCTGCAATAATAGGGAAGGAAAAATCACGGGTTCCTATTTCAATGGAAGTGTATAACCATTCGTCCGAAGGCTGGATATAATATGTGACCCATCGTCTCAAAACGGTATTATGTCGGAAGGAACCAGATGCTTTAAAGCCGAATTTAATGTTAAACTGGTGAAAAATATTAATTGCTGGCATTAGCACCCTAAAATATGGTATCCATTCTCCTCAATAAAACATACAAACTCAACACAAGTCTGATATTTCTGGCTATAAATTCAATTTTCAACATCTCAACCATCCAGACTTAATACCGTTTTGAGGCGAAAGGTCACATATATTTTGTGTCAGAGTGAAAACATCTTATTTTCTAGTTTGCTGGTCGTCAATAAAGGTCATCAATCCTCACTCTTTTAAGACCCGTAATCCCAAGAATGTTCCTTTACATTCTGTTATGTCAACTTTATGTAACCTATTGCTTATTATAACTCCTAATGTCTGGTTACATACACACACACACTCCCAAGGCTTTAGGAACCAGAAAAGTAAATTAAATTGAGCTTTGTATAGCGCAATATCTTCTAAATGTGCTCAAAGCGCTTTACAAGGGGTCCCTGGTCAACAGCAACATTTAACATTTAGGACGGGACAAGACGCCTGTTAGGCGATATTACAATTTTTCGGACAAAGACAACGCTGTTAACGACCAGGTACTCATTTTACACCTGAGTACGGTGAGAGAATGTGAGTAAAGAGCCCTTTCCAAGGACCCAGGACCTTCCGATCCGAAAGCGAGTGTCATACCACTAGAACATATAGCCGCACTTTACATTCTGGTATGTCAACTTTATGTAACCTATTCCTTATTAATACTCCTAATGACTGGTTACATACACACACACTCCCAAGATTTTAGGAACTAGAAAAGTAGAGGATTTGAGCGGCTATGTGGTCTAGTGGTATGACACACGCTTTCGGGTCGGAAGGTCCTGGGTTCGAGCCTCGCGCTCGGCGCATAGTTGAGTCCTTGGAAAAGACTCCTTACTCACATTCTCTCACCGTACTCAGGTGTAAAATGAGTATCTGGCCGTTAACAGCGTTGTCTTTGTCCGAAAAATTGTAATATCGCCTAACAGGCGTCGTGTCCCGTCCTACATGTTAAATCTTGCTGTTGACCAGGGACCCCTTGTAAAGCGCTTTGAGCACGTTTAGTGGATATTGCGCTGTATAAAAGCTCAAGTTTAAGTTTATTCCTGATTATTACTCCTAATGACTGGTTACATACATACACACTCCCAAGTCTTTAGGAACCAGAAAAGTAGAGGATTTGACGTCACGACTTTTCCTCCCTATTGATGTTAATCTGATGTCCTAATCGAATTGTTTTCGTTTATTCCCCAGAAATAAAAACATACAAAGAAAAAGAAAACAATTAAAAAAAAAACAACAAAAAAAAAAAAACAACCAAGTAAACAAGCAAACAAACTAACAAGCATGTCTTCAACTGCTTTTCCAAGAATCAACATTACCAAGGGGGTAATAGTCCTGGCCTTCACGGCGATATTATTACAGATTGACATCGTCCACGGTGAGGAGAAACAATGCACTAATTTGGTCTCCTTCAACGCTGGTCTCGCCCCTGTGGTAGCCAAGATGGACGACAGGGTGCCGGCCATTGCCAATTCCCTGAAGGAAATCAACAGTGACGTCATCTGTCTTCAGGAAGTCTGGTAGGAACAATATGAAGAAAAACAATCTAGTGCTATAGCATTTAATGTATAGATAGTTCAAAGAGGAAGTCACTCAGGTCTTTGTTATTGTTTTTTGCCATCTGCGTTTATGAGTAGATCTCCCTGAACTGTATTAACCAGACTATAAACGATCATGGTTACACACAGTTTTTTTGTGTTGGTCCGTTATACTTCTGAATGTTGTGAACTTCTTGGCCAAGCGCATACTATCTATAGGACGCGCAATATCCACTAAAGGTGCTCAAAGCGCTTTACAAGGGGTCCCTGGGCAGCAGCAACGCTTAAACATGTAATTCGAGACATGACGCCTGTTCTGCGATATTGCAATTTTTTTCTGACAGGACAACGCTGTTAACGGCCATGTACTCATTTAACACCCGAGTACGGTGAGAGAATATGAGTAAAGAGCCTATTTCAAGGACTGAACCATACGCCGAGCGAGGCTCGAACCCAGGACCTTCCGATACGAAAGCGAGTGTCATATCACTGGACCACATTGCCGCGTATTGAGGAGAATGAATAGTCAATCTAACAAAAATTAAAATTTGTCATTCTTGTCACTTTCACATTAAAACCTATTTATGTGCAACAGATGGCCGATTAGTCCCGGGAACGGGGGGGGGGGGGGGGGGGTGGTAGCGTGGGTCAGCGGTACGGTCCTTCCAAGGTAAATAGGTACCGATTTCGATCACCTGCCGCTGCGCTGTGTAGCTCTAGCTCAATTTGCGGCGCTGTACTGCGGCTGACGCCTGGGTTATTCCAGTCTTCCCTTCGAATAGACCCGAGAGAAAAATTTCCCCTATGGGACTTTTATTTTATATATCTTATTTAAATCATTGCCACGCGTGTATGCAGATTTTTATAGATTATAAAACGAAATTAATGTCACTCAACGTTCTGTTCTTATTCTAGACAGCCATTTTTATGAGTAGTTCTCGTGTATATTGTATCAATAAGAATATAAACGTTTAAGGTTACACATAATTGTGTGTGTTTGTACGTTATATCTGGCTGGCAAGTTGTTATGAGTTTTAATTTTTTAAAACTAAACACAATGCATCAAGAGCCATGTACTTACTTATTTGTACCGTTTACCTGTGGGGTAATGATATTGTGTAAAGTTCCTTGTCATTTACGTCGGGGTCAAAGTTTTAAGATTATATTCTCACCCGACCGATGATTGACCATGATTGACCATGCTTTATATCTCTTGAAGTTATCACGTGATGTGGCAGCTTACTCATATCAAAGAGTGTGTAGGGTAACGTAGTTACCAAGAGCTCTCACTTGTCTTAACCGCAATGCTATTGTCGCGTGCCAGGCGAGACAGCGGGGTGGGTGTGCTCCGCGTGTATGATGCGCGCTAGGCTTACTGATACAATGAAGAAAATACGAGTAGAAGACGGAAGATGCTTGACTTCACCAAAAGCGGGAAGTGAGAGCTCTTGGTAACATAACAATCGTTACCTACACGCTCTTTGCTCATATCAACGTTTGCTTTGAGAATTATATCCACCGAGCATCTCGATGGTGAACGCTAAAACGATTTGAATAAGGGAGACGATCGTGAAATTGATTTTACAATAATTTTTTCAGTGTTGTCTCCTTGTGTTGTGGGAAGTTTTAAAGTACTTGTTAAAACTAATATAATACGAATTCAAGAGGAGATTTTTAGGGGGAATTTTGTTGGTTTTTTTTTTTTTTTTGGGGGGGGGGGGGGGGTAAAATCATATAATGTGCCATTTTGATAATTCATCTTATTAACAGAATAATAATAACAGAATAATCCTCGGCCTCCTTCATATAGTCGGAGTTTGTAGGGACGTTGCTTGTTGACAGCCTCAAACTGGTCAAAAATTCAATATCTGACGAACACGAGCTCTTTTTCTCCTCTATGTAACCACTGTGTGTTAAGGTTTCATTGTGCCTTTGTCGCCATGGATGGCCAAGAAAACCCCTTTTGCCTTTTTCTGTTGGTTTTCACAGTTTGGATTGGTTCCCCTTATGGTGGCCGTGTGGTTAAGGCATTGCAATTGCACTGTGATCCAGAAGGTCCCGGGTTCGAGCCCCCCTTCAGGCACGTTTGTTTGTTTTGTTTTTCTTGGGCAATTTGCTCATTTGGACACCACGGGTGATTTCTGTTGACACCATACATCTTGTTTGATGAATTATCTATATTCCTTCGTGGAATGCATAGGCAATGAATCATATGATGTCATGGTGGAAGGGCATAATATTTTTTTTTTTGTTTTCGTCGTCACAGATAGCCAAGAAAGTCTATTTGCCATTTTCTGTTGTTTTCACAAATCTGATTGGTTCCGGCCCCTATTCTATGCAAAATTTCAACTTGCACTACAAGTGAAATAATATTATATGCACCACATAGTAAACGCACATAGTAAGACAAATCAATGAAAACTGCGCTTAAGTTTTTCTATGACTTACTGACTGACTTATGGTCTTTCGCTTCCTAATCATCCGATCGGGACGCCTCGGCTGTCTCTCTTATCATCAGTGTCATTTCCTTCCACTGTTCACGGTCTTTTGCTGTGGATGCTAATTTCGTAAGGTCTTCCTTTGATTTTAATACTTTGTTATTTTGAAGGCGTTTTAGGTCTCTATTGAGGACAGTGTGAATTGACGTGGGTGGTCTACCTTGATATTTCTTGTGCCCAGATGGGGTGAAAAATATTCATGGCTTTATTAGCCATTTTAATTGGATTTTATCTCCCCCCCCCCCCCCACCCCCTCAGGTTTGAGCGATCCCTGAACAAACTAGTAGAACTACTAGGAGACGACTACCCCTACCACTACAGTGTCCTACACAAAAAGGTTGGAACTGTACGGTCTAAAGGCAGGTCTTGGGTGAGGATGTGATTGTTGTTGTCTTTTTTTTATGTCTCTTGTGGAGTTTTTAAAATATTTCTTTTCTTTTGGTTGTTTTTTTTTTTTTTGTTTTTTGTTTTTTGTTTTTTTTTTTTTGTTTTTTTTTTGTTTGTTTTGATGTTTCTTGGGCTTTTGGTTTATTTAGCTTTTTTTTTTTACTTTGTATTGTCTAGTTTTGTCTTTTCGATATTTTTTTTTCTTGTTTTTATTTTTATTTCTATTCTTTTTTCTTTTTAAACATTTTTAGTTAAGAAAACAATGTTTAAGTACCTGGCTAGTTGAAAGCGCAACTTGGTCTTATTAAGAAGTATTTTTTCAGCTCTTTAGAAGCAGGTTCGAATTATTTTAACCAACGTTTAATTATTTTGAGATCTGATCTGATAAACAAAATTGTTATGGGCTCGTTGTTGTAATGGACTTATACTCAAACAAACGTGTACTTATTTACAGGTCTGATAACCCAAATTGATAGGGGCTCGTTGTTCTAATGGAAATATTCTCCAACCAACGTGTACTTAATTGCAGGTCTGATAACCCAAATTGTTATGGGCTCATATTCTCAAACTAACGAAAAATAGAGATATTATTCAGTACAAAACCACGTTAAAACAAGCCCATAATTGCGCCAGATGATCATACCTGCAAGTAGTATGTGCGCGTCGATTTTTAGTTTAATTCAGCAAAAATGACTCACCGTCTTTGGGGGGTTTTTGTTTGTTTGTTAGTTCTTTTAGATTTATTGTTTTGTTATTTTCTATTATAAAAATATTTTTTTTTGTTTGTGTTTGTTCGTTTAGGTTTTTGTTTGTTTGTTTGTTTCGTTTTATTTTTATTTATTTATTATTTTTTTTTTTTCAAATTCAGTTTTCCTGGCTGTTCCCCGATGCCCCTTGTTCTGCAAAAGAAGCCGCTTATATCGTCAAAGATCTGGGAGGGTGCGCTATCAAAAGTGGTGAGTGAGTAAGATCTGGGAGGGTGTGCTATCAAAAGTGGTGAGTGAGTAAGATCTGGGAGGGTGCGCTATCAAAAGTGGTGAGTGAGTAAGATCTGGGAGGGTGTGCTATCAAAAGTGGTGAGTGAGTAAGATCTGGGAGGGTGTGCTATCAAAAGTGGTGAGTGAGTAAGATCTGGGAGGTGTGCTATCAAAAGTGGTGAGTGAGTAAGATCTGGGAGGGTGTGCTATCAAAAGTGGTGAGTGAGTAAGATCTGGGAGGGTGTGCTATCAAAAGTGGTGAGTGAGTAAGATCTGGGAGGGTGTGCTATCAAAAGTGGTGAGTGAGTCAGATCTGGGAGGGTGTGCTATCAAAAGTGGTGAGTGAGTAAGATCTGGGAGGATGCGCTATCAAAAGTGGTGAGTGAGTAAGATCTGGGAGGATGTGCTCTTTAAAAGTGGTGAGTGAGTAGGATCTGGGAGGGTGCGCTAGCAAAAGTGGTAAGTGAGTAAGATCTGGGAGGGTGTGCTATCAAAAGTGGTGAGTGAGTAAGATCTGGGAGGGTGTGCTATCAAAAGTGGTGAGTGAGTAAGATCTGGGAGGGTGTGCTATCAAAAGTGGTGAGTGAGTAAGATCTGGGAGGGTGTGCTATCAAAAGTGGTGAGTGAGTAAGATCTGGGAGGGTGCGCTATCAAAAGTGGTGAGTGAGTAAGATCTGGGAGGGTGTGCTATCAAAAGTGGTGAGTGAGTAAGATCTGGGAGGGTGTGCTATCAAAAGTGGTGAGTGAGTAAGATCTGAGAGGGTGCGCTATCAAAAGTGGTGAGTGAGTAAGATCTGGGAGGGTGTGCTATCAAAAGTGGTGAGTGAGTAAGATCTGGGAGGGTGCGCTATCAAAAGTGGTGAGTGAGTGAGATCTGGGAGGATGCGCTATCAAAAGTGGTGAGTGAGTAAGATCTGGGAGGATGTGCTCTTTAAAAGTGGTGAGTGAGTAGGATCTGGGAGGGTGCGCTAGCAAAAGTGGTGAGTGAGTGATAAACGCAATTAAAATGTATTGTCTCTTTTATATATGTGACTCACCGTCTGAAAACGGTATTATGTCGGAACGAACGAGATGCTTAAAAGCCAAATTTAATGTTAAACTGGTCAAAAATATAAATTGTTGGCATTAGCATCCTAGAATATGGTATCCATTCTCTTCAATAAAACATACAAACTCAACACAAGACTGATATTTCTGGCTATAAATTCAATTTTCAACATCTTAACCATCCCGACTTAATACCGTTTTGAGGCGAAGGGTCACATATATATATTTAAAAATCTGATATATGTTCATCAAACGTAATACGCTTCAACAGTCCTAACGTCACTTCCCTCTTAACGACGCATGTTAACTTAGTAACTGGCTCTAAACAATCGGAACAATGGCGGACGCCCATATGAAATATTTCTCTGACGAGGATAAAAGCGTATCCAGAGGAGAGAGAAAAAAACATTATAAATCTGATCATGTTTTGACTTTTACACATTCTGATCACAAGAACTATGAAAATTTTCTCGCCAGCATGAAAAATAAAAAGTAACGATTTTCTTTGTTTAGAATCACTATGGCCGACGTAGCTGGACGACGTGACATCAGACTATTGAATTCTATTCAAGCCAACTTAGTTTAAGATTAACCTTACAATCGGTTGAACATGTTACACAGAGTTACAACTATATTATGGAAAATACTCTTTACTCGCATTCTCTCAGATAAAAAATTATGAGGAGTACCTGGCCGTTAACAACGATGACTCTGTCGGAACAAAATTGTAATAATATCGCCTATCAAGAGTTATGTTACGTGTTGCTAGTGGTCATGGACCATTTGTACAGCACTTTGAGCACATTTAGTGGATATTGCGCTCTATAGAAACTCTAGTTTTTTAGTTAAAATAAATTGGATGAGTTTTTGGATGTGGTAGTAAAGAATGGTTTTTATTTTCGTTTAAGTCGTGAAAAAAAAAATATTGTGTTTTATTTTATTCTTTTCATTATTTTGATCCCAAAAAACATTTTTTGTCTTAAGTAATAGGTGACCCTCGCCTCAAAACGGTATTAAGTCGGGATGGTTAAGATGTTGAAAATTGAATTTATAGCCAGAAATATCAGATTTGTGTTGAGTTTGTATGTTTTATTGAGGAGAATGGATACCATATTTTAGGGTGCAAATGCCAGCCCCCCTTTATATTTTTGACCAGTTTAACATTTAATTCGGCTTTTAATCATATTGTTCGTTCCGACATAATACCGTTTGACACGATGGGTCGCATATTATTTATAGAAGTCATCGTCTTCAATTCTCTTCAATAATTTAAAGAAACCACAGCTTTCAATAGCTTGGTAAGCACTTTGTCTTGTATTTCTACTAAAATACTTCTGTTGAACTTTTTTCTTCTTCTTCCCTTGCCAGGTTGTGTGGGTTCGAACCCTCAAGAGGTTGGTGGTTGCTTGGCTTCCAAGTGTCGGGACGTCCTAAAGTCCAGAAAACTGTCCCAGTCGTGTCTGTCCTGCACTCTGTTCTCGCTCAGCTCCATCTCCAGCACTATCAATGAGTAAGTAGTTCCGGTACAAAAATATACGAATAAAATGAAAGTCGCTTAGAAGCCTTTGAAAAGACTCTTTACTCACATTCTCTCACCGTACTCATGTGTAAATTTAGTACCTGGCCGGTAACAGAGTTGTCTCTGTCGGAAAAATAATTGCATTATTGCCTAACAGGCTTCATGCCTCGTTCTTTATGTTACGTGCTGCTGTTGGGCAGGAACTCTTTGTCAAGCGCTGTGGGCACGTTTTTGTGAATATTTGCGCTATATAAAAGCTCAATTTATATCTAAATGTTATTTAATCTATGTATTTTATATCCAGATGTAATCGTGTATTCGGAGCCAACAATCGATTCAACGGGCCAGGACTTGTCGTG
>NC_088369.1:11097822-11112822 GCF_034508935.2 Berghia stephanieae
TATTTGTTCGAGATTGACTTTATAGGGAATGAGATTAGCGGAAGAGTAGCGTCCCTTGATTGGACGTCATAGGTGGAGAAGTTATTTGTAAACAAACCAACTACAAGCCAAGCGCTCCAAATACAAAATTTATTATTCATATTTCTGTACAAAAATGCATAACTTTGATTATGATATGCATTTTTTTTTTTACAGAAATATGAATAATATTTTTTTTTTATTTGGAGCGCTTGGCTTGTAGTTGGTTTGTTTACAAATAACCTCTCCACCGGTGACGTCCAATCATGGGACGCTACTCTTCCGCTAATCTCATTCCCTATTGTTTTATGTACCTAATTGTTTACTCGGAAGAGGAACAAAGAGTTAAGTTTTATGCTTTCATCTCTTTTGTCGATGATTGACTCTTTGATTTTAAATGAAAATGGCTTTTTTGGGGGGTTAAATTTGGCCACAATTTATGTTGTTATTTTCATTATTGAGTTTTAGATTTTTAATAAAAATACCTTCTTTTTTTCTTTTTTTTTTTTTTCTTTTTTTCTTTCTTTTTTTTTTTTTTTGTATTAAATTTGGCCACATTTTATATGTTGTCTTTTTATAATTGAGTCTTAGATTTCGAATCAAAATAGCTTTTTTCTCAAATCTGGCAACACTCATTTGAGCGTTTTGATTGTCCAACAGCTACACTGGGGGTGACTAATATCTATCCTAACACAAAATTAAGGAACGATGCAACAATCTTTCAGTAAGTATAGGGTATTGAGTCATTTACGTTTTACAGACAGCTCATCTTTATCAGCTATTACGAACCATTTTTTGTTGTTTGATATTTTGTTGAAGTAAGAGTTGTCAGATTGATTTATTTACGACACGAATTTTGAAATAATGGCCAGAAAACTTTACCTTCAAATATCGATCGATTTAAATAGCCTCCATCTTAGAAAAAAAAAATCTCAAACCTGGGGCTTCAAGAGATCATTCTTAAATTTCTAAGTTTGAGAGTTTTTGCCAAGATGAAGTTATATAAATCGATTGATATTTGAAAGAAGAGTTTTCTTACCAAAATTTATAACACGTAAATTTCCAGACCACGACATTTGATTGGTTAATGGCTATATATCGTTTTTTCCCATGTTACCAAATTCCTATCATACTACTTGATATTTTCCATATCAGATAAGTCATCATGGTGATATTAACGTCATTAGTTCTAATTCAATTGGTTTTGTGAAAATTGTTGCCTTTATTTTGGCATTTTAAAAGCAGACAGATTTGCGGTTTGACTAGAAACGACCTTTGCTTATTTGCATCCTTGTTAACCCAAATAGTTGTGGGCTCAATGTAGTCATGGAGTTACTCTCAAACCCACTCAAAATTTAGTCCATTGCAATAATGTTAAAGTGAGCCCATAATACGCTTCAACAGTCGCAACGTCACTTCCCTCGTAATAACGCATGGTAAGTTAGTAACTGGCTCTAAACTATCAATGGCGGACGCCCTTAGGAAATATTTCTCCGACGAGCATAAAAGCGTATACAGAGAGAAAAAAATTATAAATCTGATCATGTTTTGACTTTTACAAATCTGATCTCAAGACACATGAAAAGTTCTAGCCAGCATGAAGAATAAAAAGTAACGATTTTCTTTGTTTAGAGCCACGATGGCCGCCGTTGCTGAGCGACGTGACATCAGACTATTGAATCCAATTGTGTTCCAGTTATTAGACCTGCTAATGAGTGGACCTAGACTAGAAAGTGTTTGATCAAGAACAGCTGTCTCAAATTTTTATGAATGCCCAAAGTGGGCCTGAACCAAAATCTTCTGACCTTATCAATGGTGTGCATGTTCTGGAGGTTGCTATAACTGTCCATGGAAGAAAAAGGCCTCTGCAACACTCCGGTCCAATGATCAAGGCTTTGGTGCACTTACATCTAAACAAGACCACCTCTCATCTGGTGATAAGGGCTCCGTTGTACTAACTTTTGAAGACCATCAACTCTCGTCAAAGGGTTAGGGCTTTGGTGCACTTTTGTCTAAAAAAACCATCAACTCTTGACAAAGGATCAGGGCGCTGCTGAACTTACGTCTAAAGAACAACAACTCTCATCTGAAGAAAAGTGCATCAACTCTCGTGAAAAGATCAAGATTCTGGTGGACTTACGTCTGTAGATGATCAACTCTCATCTGAGGATCGGGGCACTGTTGCACTTACATCTAAACACCATCCACTCTCATCTGGGGATTAGAGCTCTGTTGCACTTACGTGTAAACAACATCAACTGACTGTACTTTTGAATGATAAACTGTGGCCCATTGATCCAAAACGATGTTACGTCGAGATGATGTGGATGCCTAAAATTGAATTTATAACCACAAATGTGAAACAAAAAGATCTTGACAGCCTCAAATCTCTGGCGCAGGACCGTGACCAATATAAACAATTAACAACGTGGATGGAGAGAGCTGCTATACTTATAGACCATTACTGAATCACACAATTCTCAGCAAGCGTCATTCGGATTGCGAGGCTCACTACTACAACTACTACTACAACAACATCAACTACTACTACTACTACTACTACTACTACTACTACTACTACTACTACTACTACTACTACTACAACATCAACTACTACTGCTACTACTACTACTACTACTACTACAACAACATCAACTACTACTACTACTACTACTACTACTACTACTACTACTACTACTACTACTGCTACTTCTACTACTACTACTACTACTACTACTACTACTACTACTACTACTACTACTACCACTACTACAACAACAACAACAACAACTACTACTACTACTACTACTACTACTACTACTACTACTACCACTACTACTACTACCACTACTACAACAACTACTACTACTACTACTACTACTACTACTACTACTACTACTACTACTACTACCACTACTACAACAACAACAACAACAACTACTACTACTACTACTACTACTACTACTACTACTACTACTACTACTACCACTACTACTACTACCACTACTACAACAACTACTACTACTACTACTACTACTACTACTACTACTACTACTACTACTACTAAAACAACAACAACAACTACTACTACTACTACTACTACTACTACTACTACTACTACTACTACTACTACTTCTACTAATGTGAAAAAGTAGTCTTTCGGAGTCACTAGCCCAAGATTATTTTTTTTAATTTGCCTGCAAAACATGACTGTACCACATTTGTTCCAAATTCCATTTACATACAAAGCAGCCTCACTATAGAAGACATGGCGATACACCAAAAACACCATGATAGTTACAGTACAATGTGAAACCGCCTTAGGCTTCAATCACACAAAACCGGAACCTTACCGAGTGGCAGCATATTATTAGATAGCAACACCGACCCTTAGGCTGTGAGATTTATAATTTTACTCATGTTAGAGACTTAAATTTTTGATTTTGTTTACGACCTAGTCCATAATTTTACTGTTTTTCCTCAATCTGAATAAACACATGTTTATAATTTTGACCAGATATTGACCAGATAAAAAAATTGTCCTTTAAATATCCATGGATTAAAATCACCCAAATCTTGTCAAAAAATCTCAAACCTGGGACTTCCGAGAAGAAATGACGTCAAAATAGAAACTCTAGTGTCAAGCTACAGATAGAACGAAGATGACGTCACTCAAGCCATTATTATTGTATTTTGCCATCCGCGTTTGTGAGTGATTCTCACTAAACTGTATCAACCAGACTATAAAAGTTCATGGTTACACACAGTTTTGTGTGTTGGTCGCTTATACTTCCGGATGGCAATGTTATGAGCTTCTTAGCCAAGCGCATACTATCTATAAAGAACGAAGACGACTGTCTACTAGTCTTGAAAGACATAAAAGACTGTAACTGCCGTATATTTTTTCATGGCGTCCTGTTTACATGTTTATTCTTTTCAGTTTAAATGTATCCTGTTCTTTCGTTTTGGTTGTTTCCTTGTTTATGCAATTTATTGTTAAGATTATGCTTTTCAATCCAATCCAATTCGAACTGAAACTTGTGCTTTGAGTGGGATGAACATGAACGTTCAAAACTATATTTATGATATGCATCAGTCAATATACTCACAACATCCGCCAACGGGATATAACGCACGCACACACAAAACTATGTGTAACCTTGAAAGCTTATAAATAAATAAATAATAAAAAATAAATCAAAATAAAATTCCATTTATATACCCCCAAGGGGAAATTTGTCTTTAGAGTCAATTCCAATGGAAGACTAGAATAACTCAGGCGTCAGCCGCAGTGCAGCGCCGCAAAGTGAGCTAAGGCTAGGTGACTTGCTCAAGGCCACACAACGAGGCGGGTAGTCGAACTCGGTACCTTTTGGGTAGAAGCAAAGACCGTACCGCTGAGCCACGCTGTCCCCTTAGAATAATATAAAGAATAATATATAAGAATGTAATCTGATTTATAGAATTTCATCATCAACATCATTTATTCCTTTACATTCCTATGGAACATAGTAAACAACGTTTCGGTCTTTGCCCTTGCTTGGGTTACACGCAGATTACTTATCCTTATCAAATTATCTTTCCCCTCGCTCTCTATTGCATTCTACTGTGTTAACACTTATTTCAAGAATAAATACAAAGGTACTTGATTGGTAAAAGCTAGAAAATTCATTGAATCAACAATATTTACCAATTATTTACTTCAAATTGTTGTGTTTGGTTTATTTTGGGTTGTTTTGTTGTTTGTATTGGGGGGAAGGGGGGGGGGGCGGTTGGGGTTTTTTTGTTGTTTTTTTTTATTATTATTTTTTTTTAGTTGTTTCTTTTTAAATCTGCACTAAAAGTTCAAGTTCCACTTCCGATTGGAATGGTCCCCAAGTTGTTATTGAAATTGAAGAGTCGATTGATTGTGTTATATTGTTGTATTGTTTAAATAAACTACTTGCCCCTGTTGATGAAGTTTTTGGATATTTTTCTTGGGTTTTTTATTTCTTATTTTAATCTATTTTCCTTCTGTGTCACTTCATTTTTTTTTTGAGCATTTAAATATAATCAACGACAAGAAATGTAATTAATAATAATGTGAAATTGAATGTAAGCTTCAATTTAATTACAAAAACAGATCAAATGAACGTTTCGGATTTCCCCTTTATCAACAAAACAGAATGAATGAAACACCACAGATGGATGAGATGATCATCTCGTGACGTTGTTACGGTGAACAACACCATTCTCACTGGGCGGTTTGGGTCTTTTCAAAAAGAATTTTAATTACCAATATTGAGCGGTTTTAATCATTCTGTATCGTCATTATAGGTTAAAAAACAACATTTATGGTGAACAATTTTAATTATCTGTGTTGATACCCATTTTGCGGCCTAATTTGGGGGTCTGATATCAAAAAATATAACAATCTTGTGGCAAACGTTCCACAAAAACTAATGAAGGAATGACCGCCATATTCTTCCCTCTTGTCAACATTGTACCATATTGTGTCACCATAGAGGGATTTTACTGCTTTAGCTTA
Organism: Berghia stephanieae; assembly: GCF_034508935.2. NCBI lineage: Eukaryota > Metazoa > Mollusca > Gastropoda > Nudibranchia > Aeolidiidae > Berghia > Berghia stephanieae. The sequence continues at coordinate 11,103,368 of NC_088369.1, forward strand.
TGGAATTTTTATTAGAACATTACAAAGTTGAGAATCAAAATGTTATGACAAAATTGATGTTAAAAATTCAGATTTAGGATTATAATTCAAAATTCACATATCTTATCAAAAAAATCTCCATGGTGACACATACATTATTCTGTGATAACTGTGAAATTTTCAGACAATTTCATTGAATAGATTCTGAGAAACGTTTGACACAGTATCCCATACCCTTAGAAATATGACATTTTGAGAAAATAGCAAAATGGCTTCCCGTTTTTCACACTTTTCTTACGATCTGTAACATTTTCGACTGTGTTTTTCGTGCCTTTATAATCTACTTTATGAATTTGGACTGCAATTATATTATTTCTCGGATAATAAAATATCATTTTCCACCAAAATCTCAAAATCAATTTTTCGAAGGATTTTCCTAATAATTAGACCCAAACCGCCCCTTTCTCACTTAAATCTCATTCGTCTGCGGTGTTTTATTCGTCGTGTTTTGTTGATAAAAGGGAAACCTGAAACGCCCAGTTCGTCTGTTTTCTTCTATTAAATTGAAGCTTATAGATAGTTCGAAGATGACGTCACTCCGGTCTTTGTTATTGTGTTTTGCCATCCGCGTTTGTAAGTAATGCTCACTGTACTGTATTAACCCGACTATAAACGTTCATGGATACACACAGTTTTGTGTGTTGGTCCGTTATACTTCTGGATGGCAATGTTATGAGCTTCTTAGCCAAGCGCATACTATTTATAGTCAACTGTACGCCGGTCTTTTCTCTTGGAACTTCGAGCAGCAACATTTACATTATCTAGCTTCAAATAACTATACGATAAAATCAAATTTATGTAATAATAATATTCTTATTTAATGCCTGTTTGCCGGCAACAATAGGGAACAAAGGGTTATGTCAAAAAACTGGTTCCGATCTCCTTGAAATTGTGGAACCATTTTTCCGGAGGACTTTTGCAAATGATATTCTGGTTTAACAGTGATGACACCTTAGTTTCCAGCATAAACAAATACTCGTCGTCAATAAAAAATCATCCATACTCATTCATTTCCTAATCATTAACAAAATCTATCTATACATTATTACTACTAAAATAGTTATGCCACCGTAATGATTCACTATCATGTAACCTATTCATTTTTATTCCTCCAGAGGACTGGTTATACACGTTAAAGGAGTTTTGATAAGGAAGGGAGGAAGGTGTGACGTCATAGCTTCTGCTTCCGATAAATATCTTTTTTTAAATGTATTAAACAGGATTCCCTTTATTCATCTCATAGGGGAAATTTGTCTCTAGGGTCTATTCCAAAGGACGACCGGAATAACCTTGGCGTCAGCCGCAGTGCAGCGCCGCATATTGAGCTAGGGCGAGGTGACTTGCGCTGAAGGACATACAGCGCAGCGGCGGGTGATCGAACTCGGTACCTTTTAGGTACGAAGCAAAAGCCACGTACCGCTGACCACGCTGCCTCTAAAAGACAAGTATCTGTCGGGTCATTCAGTTCCCCAGACTATAAGTAGTTGTCTTTTCACATAAGATTGTTTGTGGAAACCTAAAAGACGTGAACATATTTGTTACAGTGAATGACATAATCAGTCGGATGGTGAAAAGGTTTGAACTGAAATATTGCCCAGTTTAGTTAGAAGGTCAATTTTTAAAATCAAAAATGAATTTATTGTCATAAATGATTAAATCAACCCTTTTTGTACATCTTCGAGAAATATCAAAGCTTAATTTCACTTTTAAACATTTTTTACAGCTAGTCAAGCTTAAAAAGTATGAAATTTGAGAAAAGTTGCTGGATACATTTCCCATACATCTGACCATAACTTTCTGAAAAATCACCCGATTTACTTTAAATAAAGATTAAAATGCTCTGGGGAGCAAATTCTTTCAGACAATGAATAAAAATGCAATCCAATATGTTCACCTTCCGACTGATTATGTCATGCACTGATAAATATGAATATCCATAAAGTGCGATATTGAAAAGTTATCACACTCGATACGTTTCTAAATTCTCCATTCAGGGATGCCCCTTGCTTAAATAGACTAGACCACTTTTATAGCACAATTTCGATTAAACTTGCTAAAAGTGCTTTACAAGGGGTCCCTGGCCAGCAGAAATACTATACATAATATTGGAAGAGACATAACGTCTGAGGCAATATTACATTTTTTTCGACAGAGATAACGCTGTTCACGGCCAGGTATCCTACTCATTTTACGCCCGAGTATGGTGAGAGAATTTGAGTAAAGAGCCTTGTCCACGAACTCAACTATGCGCTGCTGAGAGCGGCATTCATGCCCTAGACCTTCAAATCCAAAGGCTGATTAAAAAAAAAAAAATCTTCTAATTTTCTTTCAGTTAGGGGCAGGCTGATTTTAAAAAAAAATTTTTTTTGGGCGGGGAGGGGGGGGGGCGGTTCACCTTATTTTACTTTCTGCTTTGTCTAACACTATTTTATACATACTTTCTTCATATATTTTTCAGAAAATGAAATTAACTAACCGAGTTGTTCTAAGTTATATTTATTTCTTCCATTCAACAACAAAAGATGTGACTATGACTCGACTTACTTGACTTAGATGCCTTTCGCGTCTCGACCGAAAGATCGGGTCGCCTTGGCTGTTTCCAGTATTTCCTGTGTGAGGTGTCTCCAATATTGCCGGTCCTCTGCTAGGGTTCTCAGATTTTCAAGGTCCCCTGCCGTTATGAGACTAATGCTTTGTCCAAGTGTTGTGAGGTTTTTGTTTAGGATCACAGGGAGTGTTGTGATCTGTCTTCCTCTGAAAAGGTTCCCGTGTTTTTGGAAGTATCCCGACATGGCTTGGTTTGCTGGTATGTTTTTGTCACTGCGTAGTATGTGACCGAAAAGTTGCCATCGTTGTTGTAAAATGTCAAGGGAGATTGGTCTTTCTTTTGTGATCTTATAGAGTGATTCATTTGAGATCTTTTTGGGGTATTTGATGTCCAGTACCCTTCTTAGCTGTGTGCGATGGAAGGCATCCAGATGTTCTTCTTCGGATTTTGTCAACGCCCAAGTGCCGCAGTTATACAGAAGTACCGGTTTTACAAGAGCATGGTACAGTTTCAGTTTGGTTTTTTCTCTTTATTTTGTCACCTCTAATCCATACATTGGTGAGTTTACTGAGTGCGGCGTTTGATAGCTGTTTTCTTCTTTGTACATCCTCGGTGTCTCCAATTAGTGAGCCGACTTTCTTTGTTCTTTTCCATTCCTCTTTGTTCCTCGATATTGTTGTAAATTCGGTTTTATTGGCATTGACTTGGAGGTTATATTTCATGAGGGTATTTTGTATGATGTCTATATTTGCTGGTGTTGATCCAATAAAATCGACATCATCTGCATATGCGATTTCTCTAGGGATTGCATTCTCAATATGAGTCGTTGGTTTTGGAATGACTTTTCGAACTTCTTTCAGATGTGACTATAATATTATTATTATTATCATACAAAATACAAATTGAGTAATACGATAAGAGAATGAATACTGATGGCCTTGTTAGACAAATCAATACATAAAATTAGATAATTTATACAGCGCATTATCCACTAAAACTGATCAAAGCGATTTACAAGGGGCCAATAAGCCAACAGCAACACATAACACGTAAGACAAGACAAGACGACTGTTAGGCGATATTACAATTTATTTCTGAGGAGAAACGACGCTGTTAATGGCTGGATACGAATTTTACGCCTGATTTCGATGGGAGAATGTGAGTAAAGAGTCTTTTTCAGCCAATGATTCAACAATGCGCCAAACAGGGCTCAAAGCAGGACCCTACTATCCGAAAGCGAGTGCCATACCTCAAGACCACATTAAAAATTTAACATTTTTTCCCCAGTTACTTCCGATTGCCATGGAAAAATCCCCCATCTAGGATCTTGAGTCACAATTTTCAAAGTCGATGGGATCAGAAGGGATATAAATAAACTAGATAGCTACTTAGAACATTTCATCACTGAGCATATGAAATATAAAGTAAAACAAACGACCCGCGTCAAATGGCACTGTTATTAAATAAAGAGTGAGTTAAAGCACCTCATAAAGAACTAAGAACTAAAATCAAACGCATGAAGATTTCCTGACCTTAGTGGTCAATAGCAAAATATCGTGAACTGGAAAGGGGGGGGGGTTGGGGGGGGGGAGGTGTTGGGGGGTTGACGCAGGTGATTAGAGATATAGCGGAGGCGTCCCAATGGGACGACTGGAAATGCTAGACTTTTATATGTCAAGTAGGTAGGTATGATTTGGAAACAATGATTCAGTCATATATGCCCAATAAATAGAAAACAGAACAAAGCTTTAGAAACAAAAACAATAACGTCAGATTCAAAGCCCTGGAAACTGTAACAATAATAACACATTCAAAGCATTGGAAACAATGATAATAATAACACCTTCAAAGCACTGGAAACAATAACAATGACAACACATTCGAAGCACTGGAAACAATAACAATGACAACACCTTCAAAGCACTGGAAACAATGACAATAATAACACCTTCAAAGCACTAGAAACAATAACAATAATAACACCTTCACGCACTAGAAACAATAACAATAATGACACCTTCAAAGCACTAGAAACAATAACAATAACAACACCTTCAAATCACTAGAAACAATAGCAATTACAACACCTTCAAAGCACTTGAAACAATAACAATAATAACACATTCAAATCACTGGAAACAATAACAATACCTTCAAAGCTCTGGAAAAAATAACAATAACAACACCTTTAAAGCACTGGAAACAATAACAATAACAACACCTTTAAAGCACTGTAAACAATAACAATGACAACACCTTCAAAGCACTAGGAACAGTAACAATAACGCCAGCGTCAAAGCACTGGAAACAATAACAATAAAAACACCTTTAAAGTACCAGAAACAGAAAAAAATAATGTCAGCTTCAAAACGCTGGAAACAATAAGAATAACTGCTTCGAAGCGCTAAAATCAACACCTTCAAAACACTAGCACCAAAAACAATACCAGCCTCTAGAAACAATAACAATGACGACACCTTCAAACCACTAGCACCAAAAACAACAATACCAGCCTTTAGAAACAATAACAATGACGACACCTTCAAAACACGAGCACCAAAAACAACAATACCAGCCTCTAGAAACAATGACAATGACAACACCTTCAAAACACTAGCACCAAAAACAATAACAATACCAGCCTCTAAGAACTAGAAACAATAATAATAACAATAACAACAGCTTCGACAATAATGCAAGCTTTTAACTGTCCTTCACAACCATTTTCTAGATTTTTATTGAAACCTCTCACCAGCCAAACAAATAAATTAAATTTTAATCACAAGTTTAAAAACAACAAGTACATGGCATACATCAATTTGTTGAGCAAAACAAGGTTTACAATAACAGGATTACGGTCTTATAAGCATAACACAGATTTTTCTTCAAGTTTTTGTGATTTGTAAAACAAACTGCATAAGAAAATTGTTGATTGTATCGTTAAAAAATGTAACAATTTCCTTACAGATTGTAAAGAGAGAGTTTAGCTTTATTTATTTTTTACATTGGACTCCGTTTGTTGTTATAGTAAAAATACAAGCCCCTATAACCTCATTATATTTGAGTAAAAACATAACACGATACAAACTGCACACAAACTTTCCGAAATGTTGCTTAAACTCGACAAATTGTTGTTATTGTTGTTGTTGTTGTCAATTTTATCGCCATCAATAAATGGACCTGAAAAATAAACAAAAACACAAATTACCGAATTGTTTGTGAAAACTTTCCAAACTAAATTCAATTTACGATCTCAATAATTATAATTGTCTTCAATATGTCTTTAAGACCAAACTATTTACAACTTAATCTTGCTCTGTATGGGTCTCGAGGGATAAATATCAAGCTGAAACACTGGCGGGAACACTCAAGCACACGCAACACACACACACACACACACACACACATATATATATATATATATATATATATATATATATATATATATATATATATATATATATATATAAGGACACTCAGATTGTTTCATCTAGACGGTCTTGTTGGCGAAAAAAATGAAAGTGTCCTTATTTGTTTTACATGCTCTCATTAATATTTTTTCGATCTTCAAGTACTCAACAAGACTCTTTTATATATATATATATATATATATATATATATATATATATATATATATATATATATATATATATATATATTTTGTGTGTGTGTGTGTGTGTGTGTGTGCATTATATATATATATATATATATATATATATATTGAGAGAGAGATAGATAGAGAGAGAGGGGGAGAGAGAGAGAGAGAGAGAGAGAGAGAGAGAGAGAGAGAGAGAGAGAGAGAAAGAGAGAGAGAGAGTTTATTTATTTTTATTTATTTATTTAAATATATATCTATTCGTTAATTTATTTTAATACCGAAATTTTCACTCACATCTTTCTTTATATTCCTCAATTGTGTCGTTATAAAGTTTGGCGATGGAATCCACCAGAATCGCCGACAAGCCACTGTCCGTATGGTCATCGTCATCACGATAGTAATAGTCTGGGGGATCCGCCTTCGAGTCGCTTTCGTCACACAATCGTAGTACGTCATCCACGCACTTGAACGCCGAATTCAGATTTCTGGAAGATTCCAAGCCATTAAAACGTGAATATTATATAGGGTGTGGGAGAAAAAAAAAACATGGAAAAAATTATGACTCTGTTTTAATATGAAGATTAGAACTATTCAAAAATTTACATACAAGAACAAGAACTCAAGTTAATAGGTAGTATGCGCTTGGCAAAGAAGCTCATAACATTGCGATCCGGAAGTAGAACGGACCAACACTCAATACTGTGTGTTACCATGAACGTTTATAGATAGAATGCGCTTGGCCAAGGAGTTCACAACATTGCCATCCGGAAGTATAACGGTCCAACACACAAACTCTGTGTAACCATGAACTTTTATAGTCTGGTTAATATAGATAGAATGCGCTTGACCAAGGAGTTCACAACATTGCCATCCGGAAGTATAACGGACCAACACACAAACTCTGTGTAACCATGAACTTTTATAGTCTGGTTAATACAGTTTAGTGAGAACAACTCACAAACGCGGATGGCAAAAACCATAACAAAGGCCTGAGTGACGTCATCTGCATACTATCTATAATTTAGTGAGAACAACTCACAAACGCGGATGGCAAAAACAATAACAAAGGCCTGAGTGACGTCATCTTCGAACTATCTAAAGATAGTATGCAGATGACGTCACTCAGGCCTTTGTTATTGTTTTTGCCATCCGCGTTTGTGAGTTGTTCTCACTAAACTGTATTAACCAGACTATAAAAGTTCATTGTTACACAGTTTGTGTGTTGGTCCGTTATACTTCCGGATGGCAATGTTGTGAACTCCTTGGCCAAGCGCATTCTATCTATAGTCTGGTGAATACAGTTTAGTGAGAATTACTCATGAACTCGGATGGCAAAAAACAATAACAAAGACCTGAGTGACGTCAACTTCGAACTATCTACACTTGCCAAATAAAAGTAAAATAAAACCTTGTAGGTTAGGAAACGGCGTGCACTTGTTTAAAGGTCTGATAACCCAATTCCTTTTTGGCCTCATTTTTGTAAAGGAAACAACAAAAACTGGCCAAAAGATTATCCATTACAACTAGGCCTAGAAATGGGTTCGAATGTCAGATGTGTACAAACGTGGCCTTCGTAAAGTTATAGATAGAATGCGCTTGGCCAAGGAGTTCACAACATTGCCATCCGGAAGTATAACGGACCAACACACAAACTCTGTGTAACCATGAACTTTTATAGTCTGGTTAATACAGTTTAGTGAGAACAACTCACAAACGCGGATGGCAAAAACAATAACAAAGGCCCGAGTGACGTCATCTGCATATAGCCTGACACTGACCAAAAATTGACGTCAAAATGCCAGTCTTTTGTCGCAAAAGAAAACAAATCGTGAGTTGTATTCAATTCCAATTGAATCACTTGTTTCCATGAGCTCTACTAACGACAACTCACTAGGCGGTGCAAAAACCAAATAATGACGTCAAAATGCCAGTCTTTTTGGATGTCAGTGTCAGGCTATAACATAACGATGGCGACGGTACAAATCGGTTATACCGAAGTCGTAGTAAAATCACACGAAAGTTTCCAACCTCCTGTTTTGTTTTAGCATTGTGGTGTGACTAGTATAGAGATTTGCCCCGATCGATTGAAATGTGGTTAACCCTCTCCTTACCACTCATAGGAAAATCATCACATTCGTTACGATGCAACCGACAATTTTCTCATTCTGATTTCTCTTGTACATCACACAATTCAGAGAATTGCTTTGATGACAGCTATAGATAGAATGCGCTTGGCCAAGGAGTTCACAACATTGCCATCCGGAAGTATAACGGACCAACACACAAACTTTGTGTAACCATGAACTTTTATAGTCTGGTTAATACTGTTTAGTGAGAACAACTCACAAACGCGGATGGCAAAAACAATAACAAAGGCCTGAGTGACGTCATCTGCATACTATCTATAGATACTAAAAACTGTGTTGTAGAGCTCATTTGTCACTTCTTCTTTTGAGTAAGAAAAGTTTATTCTTGTGTTGAGTGGTAGTGAATTTTCGGGGGAAATTCTAATAATAGCTGGTAAGGAGAGAGTTAAGTCTAGCCATGAGATCCATAATAACCATTCAGAGCCAATAGACCCCTAAAACCGGAGTTTATCCATTGTTTTATAGCGTGAAACAGGCAATAATAATTGCTTGCTACCCTTCTTTGGATCGTGGGAAGGAGGCAGGGTGAGGGGAGGACAGAAATGATCTCGACTTCATTTTTGAACGATCTCTGGCTCTTTATCTAAGAAACGAGTGCTTTACCAACTAAGCTATCAGAAATTGGATTCAGTAGTCTGATGTCACGCCGCCCGGCAACGGCGGCCATCTTGGTTCTAAACAAAGAAAATCATTACTATTATTCTACATGCTGGCTAGAACTTTTCATATTCCTTGTGATCAGATTGTGTAAAAGTCAAAACATGATCAGATTTATGTGTTTTTTTTTCCTCTGGGCACGCTTTTATGCTCGCCGGAGAAATATTTCATACGGCGTCCGCCATTGTTCCGATAGTTTAGAGCCAGTGTTATTAAGTTACCATGCGTCATTAGGAAGGAAGTGACGTTATGACTAAAATTGAGCTTTTATATAGCGCAATATCCACTAAACGTGCTCAAAGCGCTTTACAAGGGGTCCCTGGTCAACAGCAACATTTAACATGTAGGACGGGACATAACGCCTGTTAGGCGATATTACAATTTTTCGGACAAAGACAACGCTGTTACCGGCCAGGTACTCATTTTACACCTGAGTACGGTGAGAGAATGTGAGTAAAGAGCCTTT
>NC_088369.1:11122822-11127822 GCF_034508935.2 Berghia stephanieae
TGAAAAAATCCCATAATAAAACACGCATGGCCTAAATAAAACATTAATCCTTACAAAAAAAATAATTATCTAAAATTGTTTACTATACGGAGAAAATGGAAAAACAATACATCTATAAATCTACAGACATCCAATGAATACAATATTCGGTGTAGTTTCTCCAAGTCGTTCAAAATGAAGAGATTCCCACCCTTGACTACCCGACATAAAGCTGACCAAGGTTGAAGCGAGGGGTCAGCAGGTAGAGTACGGCAAGTGGTGTCTTTCCTTTGGTTTGGTTGATAGTCATTGCAAAATAAGTCTTCATTTGGGAACTCCAAACAGATGTTCTCTTATTAGACTTTAATAAAGCATTTGATAACCATACTCTGACTATTTAACTGCGGAGATATGGAATCATGAGTAAAATTAACGATTGGTAATGGATTTTCTCACTAATTGAAAACAATAAGTCGGAATTGAAGGTGCAATACCAGAATCAGCTCCATTGCTATCACGTATCCCCAAAGTACCGTTCTGGGTCCCCTCTTGTTCCTTATCTACATCAATGACTTGCCTGAAAGAGACTATTTGTGGATGGCAGCTTTTTGTACAGAGCAATAAGGCAGAAGGAAGATTCAGAAATTCTTTAGCAGGAAGCTTTAGTTATGGGGAAATGACAGTTTCATGGAATTTCATCCACAAAAAATGCCAAGTCCTGAAATTTTCCAACAAAAGAAAGATAATACAATCAAAATATACAATACAACACCACACTAGAAGACGTCACCAAAGCAAAATATCTCGGAGTAACGATAAACAGTCGCTTGACATGGAAAGAGTACATTGAACACACGTGTAGAATGACAAACTCCACCCTTTGACTGCAAAGAAAACATAAAAGAGAAATGCTATAAAGCTTATGTTAGACCAACACTCAAGTACGGCATGGGATACCTATCACTCCTCCAAAATTAAGGAACTAGAATCCATCCAACAAAGAGCTATAAAATTCGTTCAACAAAATCCTAGAAACAAATCAAAGCCATATCGGACACCCCATTTGGAATCATTGAAGGAAAGGAGAGCGAAGAATAAACTATGTACTTTACAAAGACCAGAAAAATCAGGTCAGGTTGCCATTAAAGGGCTTTCAGCCGAACAAGAAGAAACCAGCAAATTTATGTTGCCACAATCTAGAGTGGACTGCCATCTTCACCCGTTTCTGCCCTGAACTATAAGCCTGTGGACTACTTGGATAGCTCCCGATAAAACAATTGTGAACTTTGAACTGATGAGTCTTTCACACAACAACAACAACAACAAGAAAAAGAAGAAGAACAAGAACAAGAAGAACAAGAACAAGAAAAAGAGGAAGAAGAAGAAGAAAGAAGAAGAAGAAGAAGAAGAAGAAGAAGAAGAAGAAGAAGAAGAAGAAGAAGAAGAAGAAGAAGAAGAAGAAGAAGAAGAAGAAGAAGAAGAAAAACAACAACAACAACAACAACAACAACAACAAAAACAACAACAACAACAACAAAAAGAAGAAGAACAAGAAAAATAAAAAGAGGAAGAAGAAGAAGAAGAGGAAGAAGAAGAAGAAAAAGGATGAGGAGGAGAAGAAGAATATCTGAGGTCCATTTAGTTAATAGTTATTAGTTCTCTCCTTACCAGCCATTTTCAGGATTTTCCCCAAAACTTCACACCCAACAAACACAAAAATAGATTTTTATCACTTAAAAACACAATAGCAGTAAGTTCTTGCCATACATAATTTCTGTAGCAAAACATGCTCTACAACAAACAGTTCATTTTCTTTAAATTTTGTGTGTGATGTACGAAAGAAATTTGAATAAGAAAAATGTTGGTTGTATCGTAACGATTTTCCTATAGTTGGTCAGGAAAGGGTTAAGTGTCTTACCAAAGGACACAATGGCAGGACTAAGCTTTAACATCGCTTGACTTCCATGGTAAAGACACCATATCGTTGAGCCATCGAGTCAATCACTTTGGGTGAACAAAGATGATTTATCCGACTTCTAAATAAGCGGACCTATCTTTGCATCCTTGATCTCTTTAAAATATCAGACAGAATTTTCTTTTTCCCTTTCTCAAATTCCCACCAACTTATCTTGGCTTTGAAAATAAGGGGAGAGGGGGAGATAAACAAACACGCAAATAAACAAACAAACACATAATCAGACAAAAAAAAACAAACAAAAAACAAATACATAAACAAATCATGTAAAAAAAAAACCAAAGGAAGCTTTTGGTTGACTAGTTCTTAACTTGAGCATTTATATAGCGCAATACCCAGTAAACGTACCCAAGGCGCTTTACAATTGGTCCCAAGACAACAGCAACACTCAACACGCAGAACAAGGCATGACGCATGTTAGGCGATATTACATTTTTTTTAGATCAGAGACAACGCTGTTAACGGTCGAGTGGCGGATGAGTGACAGTGATCGTATAAAATGCAGGTCCCAACCTTTTGTGCACACCTTATCTCACTCGACTCAGTTGTGATTTAGTATTGGCTACGAGGCAGTGACGGATATTGTGATAGTGTGAGTACAAAAAGGACGCATTACAGACGACTAGTACTGTATGAAATTGAAGTACTGTTGAGCATGGAGAATCCATTGAAATGCACTATAAAAATGTTCACATCTTTTCTACCTACGCTTCAGAAAAACTGACAGAGCTCAACATTAAAATTGTTACATTACATATATATATATATATATCACTCGGATATATGAATTCGTTATATGCAACTTTATTTTCTGTCTATCCTATCGTTCCCATTACTCTCTCTCTCTCTCTCTCTCTCTCTCTCTCTCTCTCTCTCTCTCTCTATCTATCTTAATCTCTCACTCTTTCTCTTACTCTCTTTCTCTCTCTCTTAGTCTCTCTCTCCTCTTACTTTTTATATATATTTTTTTTTTTACTTTCTGCCCTTTTCTCTCTTCCTCCCTCTTAGTCTGTCTCTCTCTCTCTCTCTCTCTCTCTCTCTCTCTCTCTCTCTCTCTCTCTTTCTCTCTCTCTCACTCTTTCTCTTACTCTCTTTCTCTCTCTCTTAGTCTCTCTCTCCTCTTACTTTTTCTATTTTTTTTACTCTCTGCCCTTTTCTCTCTTCCTCCCCCCCCCCTCTCTCTCTCTCTCTCTCTCTCTCTCTCTCTCTCTCTCTCTCTCTTCCCACCCCTCTCTCTCTCTCTCTCTCTCTCTTCCCCTCTCTCTCTCTCCCCCCTCTCTCTCTCTCCCCCCCCCTCTCTCTCTCCCTCTCTCTCTCTCTCTCTCTCTCTCTCTCTCTCTCTCTCTCTCTCTCTCACCCACTTTCATGAACTCCCCCCATGACACAATATACGAGTATTTATTGTCTAGATCTTCGCAACTTTTTTCTTCCTCTCCCATATCAGATAATCTCACTCGTGTATATCCTTTGGCCATTATCAGAATGGTGCTTCGATACCAATGGTATAATACTTAAAGGGAGTATTTTATATTATAGGATACGATAGAATCTAATAAATGTGAAAAACCAGATAAAATCAATACACAGTGACGGGAAAACCTCAAAGGTTACGCTGATTTATGCCGATTAAACGGAAATGTCGCTATGGCGGTAATTTGATACGCCTCTGACTTCTCTATTGGGAGTCGCAGAAGCTCAGTTGGTAGAGTAATAGCTTAGCACGCAAAGGGAACGAGATTGGTCCCGGGTGAGATCGATATTTTTCTAACCCCCTACCACCAAAACCCCCACCACCACCACCACCCCTTCGTCTCTGTCCCCCCGCAGTAGTTGGGCAGCTGGGTCTGTAAGATTTGGAAAGAACTTTGCGATAAACTAGCGTCCTATCCAAGGCGTAACAAAACTTTGCTATTGTCTGTTCGCAAGTCTCAGGTTCGAGATTTTTTTTTTTTGCCGAGATGAGGATCATTTTAATCGATCGATATTTGAAGGACGAGTTTTCTGGCCCAAAATGTTAAAACTTATCTCTTTTTCAGGGTACGGCGGAATTGTAGTGTGTCAACGAAGTAATGTGGAAGGGTGACAGGTGATTCTTTTTTTTACAGGGCCTTTCTTTACCTTTGCCGGGTTAAATGTAACCCGGCTACCCATTCGCTACTGGGTAAGAAGCCGGAAGCATTTAACACGCGATTTTAAAGTGATTCTAGGCTGCGAGAAGCTGCGGCATGCATAAAGTAATAAACAAAATGAATAGAACAGTTTTAAAAAAGAACAAAAACCAGTATTTTTCTGCAAGAGAAGACCAACCAATTCTCTCTGTCGTCTATCCGAAATTTAGTAATGTATGTATGTCTTTATTGTTTTGTGTTTTTGTTAGCTGAAGAAGGGTTTTGATCCCAACGTTCTGTGTTTGGTATTTTGTTCTTTTTTGAAGCTGTTATATTATATTCATTTTTGCTTGTTACTTTTGGTATCACTTTGAAAAGTAATTTTTACAAATCTATATGAGTATCTTGCAGACCTTTTTTAAAAAATTAAGTGTAATTTTATCACCCTTTAACTTTAATGGTTATTTATAAAATCTCCCAGAATATAATGACAGGTCATTTGACGTTTGAAATCGCTATCTGGCCGCCCTGTTGTGCCAGATTAATCTGCACGGACCTCTAGACTTTATTACCTGATCGATTTTGATCGTTGATGGTTCAAAAGACTCGTCTCGATGTTTGTTTGTTTGTTTTTAGGTGTTTAACGGCGCTTTCGACACTACTTACTTAGGTCATTTAAGCGCCCGTTTCTGGCTGTTATCAATTTTTATCGGCCTTGAGGGGTCATAGCTGCTCAATCATGTTAATACTGTTGTAATACAATTTTATAAAATCATAATAGTTACATGTTTGTTATTTTAAAATGTTTATTTACAATATCTGAACGATCTATAATCATTTCCACAATAGAGTAATATAATAATCAAAATAGATGAGTGGCTGTTCGTAATTCTAATTCAATTGATCATTTTAAGAATGCCATTGATAAAGATCTTACC
>NC_088369.1:11132822-11165322 GCF_034508935.2 Berghia stephanieae
GGCGACAAAACCAAAAACAAGCCAGGAATAATATGTGACCCACTTTGTCTGAACGGGTAACTTTGTCTCTGTGAATTTGGAGCCTTTAGAGTAATCTCAGCTGTTTTGTAGCTATTTTATAGATAGTATGCGCTTGGCTCAGAAGCGCACAACATTATCATCCGGAAGTCTAACGGACCAACACACAGAACTATGTGTATCCATGAACGTTTATAGTCAGGTTAATACAGTTTAGTGAGAACAACTCACAAACGCGGATGGCAAAAAACAATAACAGAGGCCTGTGTGACGTCATCTTCGTTCTATCTATAGATAGTATGCAGATGACGTCACTCAGGCCTTTGTTATTGTTTTTGCCATCCGCGTTTGTGAGTTGTTCTCACTAAACTGTATTAACCAGACTATAAAAGTTCATGGTTACACAGAGTTTGTGTGTTGGTCCGTTATACTTCCGGATGGCAATGTTGTGAACTCCTTGGCCAAGCGCATTCTATCTATAGATAATTTGAAGATGACATCACTCAGGCCTTTGTTATGGTTTTTTGCCATCCGCGTTTGTGAGTTGTTCTCACTAAACTGTATTAACCAGACTATAAAAGTTCATGGTTACACAGAGTTTTTGTGTGTTGGTCCGTTATACTTCCGGGTGGCAATGTTGTGAGCTAATTAGCCAAGCGCATACTATCTATAAGTTTACGATGGCTCCGATTGATCTCGGTCCCTTAACGTGTGAGGCAAGTGCTCTACTATCTGAGCTAACCGGATCCCCAGTTTTATGATTATGCTGGCGATGATGTCTCGGATTACATCAGGTGACGGGGATGGATTGGGTTCTAGTGTGAACGGAAATCGTTTACGTGTGTTATTAGTCTGGAGTGCTATTAGAATATCAATAATTATAGTATCATTGTTATTGTCCATGATTGGGGAGAAAAGGGAGACGGATAGAGGGAGAGATGTTTGTCTGTGTGTATGTATGTGTTAGTGTGTCTGTGTGTTTGTGTGTGTAAGAGAAAGAGAGAAAAGGGGGGGGGGGGAAGAGGCATATTGTGTGTGTGTGTGTGTGTGTGTAAGAGAAAGAGAGAAAGGGGGGGGGGGGTATACTGTGTGTGTGCGTGTCGGAGATAAAGATAAATATGAATAGAACAAATTTGACGTCACTCAGCTCTTTATTATTGTTTTTAGCCAGCCATTTTTATGAGTAGTCATCTCGAAATTGTATTAATCAGACTATAGATTGTATGCGTTTGGCTAAGAAGCCAACATAACATTGCCATCCGGAAGCACAAGGAACCAACACATAAAACTATGTGTATCCTTGAACGTTTATAGTCTGGTTAATGCAGTTTTGTGAGAAGTACTCATAAACGCGGATGGCAAAAAACAATAACAAAGGCCTGAGTGAGGTCAACTTCGAACTATCTATAGAGCAATCTCTGATAAACTTGACCAAAGCGCTTTACAAGGGTTCCCTTGCCAACATCTATAAACGGTTACACATTGTTCTGTGTGTTGGTCCGTTATATCCGGCTTGTTGATGTTATGAGTTTGGGTTTTTTTTTAGCTAAAAGCAAAGCATTCCTAGGTATTGATGCTATGTGTTAAGGTAAAATACCCACAACATCCGCCAGCCTGACAGTACTACGTACTATCCGTAACTTTGAACGTTTAAAGTCTGGTTGATACAATATAAATTGAGAATTAATGCCCAAAATGGCTGTCTAAAAACAATAACAATAAACTTAGTTCGTGTTTAAAAAGCGCTTGTTTTTGTTATTTGATATTATATTTGCGATATGTGACTTCCATCATTGGTTATGGGTGGGATTTAGTTTTAGTCCAAGATATCTAGCTTTGACTATTTCTAATTAATTTCTGGCTATGAATGTCGTACTCGAAATATTCCTCTTTGTTTTCAACATATTTAAAATAAAAAGATTCTTTTTTAAAAAATCCGTTAAGACTGTTGATTGATTTTTGATATTTAAGGGTTTTACGGCGCTTGCAACACATCAAGGTCGTATCAGCGCCAGTAAAAAGGAAGAAAATGGGATAGTAAAAAGTTCTAGAATTAAAATTAAAGCACAAAAGAAAAGGTAAGACAAAGGGGAATTGGTTCAAATAGGGAACAGATGTAGATTCCAAGAACACACCGTCAAAGTACTTAGTTTGAGATCACTTAAAAGTCTCATCCAGACACAAGCACAGGTCCCAACTAAGAGGAATACACTCAAATGTTTACAAATCATATAATACAATATGTAAACTAAACATAATACAATGCATAACAGAGAGATGATTTAAAAGGTAAAAAATATCATCTCCCAAAATTATAACTATACATTCGACTGTTTCCCTCCCAGCCAAGGAACTCCGGCCAGGGCCAGGACAAAACTAAGTAATCTCATTCCAAGACAACGACAGGAAACAATTGGAAAAAGGGTATGGGGGGATAGAAGACACAGCATGTACCTCCCTGCCCACTATGGGAGGTCAGGATCAGGATCCCCACCCAGCGTTAAGACTGTAATAATACAGGCATCAGATGCAGTGTAGCTCCACAAAATGAGTTGAGGTCATTCTCGAAGTACTCCATTTTGTTTTGTTTTTTTTTAAATAAAAAAATAGATAAAACAATGAATAGGAAAAAAATCCATTTATTCATCTCCTAAGGAAAATTCGTCTTTAGGGTTTAGGGTCCATTCCAAAGGAATATTTAAATTCCACAGGCATCACCGTGGTGTATAGCACCACAAAGTGAGCCAAGAGTCTTAGTAAGACTAGGTGATACCAGGCTGCTAGAAGCTGTGGACTGTAAAAAGTCGTAAACAAAAATGAATAGAACAGCTTCAAAAAAGAACAAAATACCAAACACGGAACATTTCGGGCTCAAAACCCTTCTTCAGACAACAACGAAAAACAATAAAGACATAAATACATTACTAAATTCCAGATAGATGTCTATCTGGAATTTAGTAATGTATTTATGTCTTTATTGTTTTTCGTTGTTGTCTGAAGAAGGGTTTTGAGCCCAAAACGTTGTGTTTGGTATTTTGGTCTTTTTTGAAGCTGTTCTATTCATTTTTGTTTATTACTAAGACTAGGTGCCCACACCGAAGCCGTTAATCGAACTCGGTACCTTTCGGGTACGAACCAAGTTTTGTTTGTTTTTAATCCAAGAAACGTACAATTGTGGAGTCGTAAATTATAAGGTGCATTTATTTTATTTTAGTTAAGGCATATCTGTCTTTCCAGTGAATAAAACAATTGTTATATCACAAATTAAATTAACAACAACAAAATTCATGGAACATGAACCAGAACCAATTAAATACAAATTTTGTATTCTAAATGATAATGATGATGATGAAGATGATGGTGATGATGATGGTTAAGACTGGGGTGATTGTAGTTGTAGCGAAATGACTTTAGTTTAAGCATAAATTTCCTGTTTTGATTAATATAAATTTCCTGTTTTTATAATGTGTCATTACAACCACACGTAAATCGTAACCGCAATGAGACATTTGCGTCATCCTTATCACCAAGATACGGTACAGGACCGTATATTGTTGTTACTCATGGAGGGGGTAATCCAGCTGATGTTATCTGAGTATCGTTGTCTCAATGAGATTAACCTCTGATATAAATTCCTGTCAAAATGTATAGGGATGAATGAGATGAAAGGTTGGTGTTATTTCGGAAGTATGACAAGCCAAGCCCATGGTTTTGTCAATGTTTTGGGAGGAAGGCCCCTTGTTGTTTTTTGTGATTTGTCATGTGTCCAGGACCGGAAATTGATTAAAATTTCAGTCCTCAGAATTACCAACCATTACTCTTGGCCATTTGCGTTTTGGACCGAGGAGGAGGGGAACAAAAAGTTGCTCCTCGTTAAAATAAAATATTCATCTATATTTTCTATACTAGGCGCTTGTCGCGCTCTAACTCTTAAGTCCACTGAAAGGACGTTTTTATTCTAACACGTATAGTGGTGTGTTGGCTCTGTGAGCCGACGGGCTTGGGGCAAGGAACTCCCTTGTCATGACGGGCTTGGGGCAAGGAACTCCCTTGTCATGACGGGCTTGGGGCAAGGAACTCTCTTGTCATGACGGGCTTGGGGCAAGGAACTCCCTTGTCATGACGGGCTTGGGGCAAGGAACTCCCTTGTCATGACGGACTTGGGGGAAGAGACTCCTCAGTTATACTTGAACTTACTCAATTAGAGTGTTCTCCTACTCTTATGAAACTTTGTGTTTGACCCAAGGCGAACAACTGTGGTTGCCCTGGTTTGACCCAATCGAACATTTGATTTGCGATTATCATCACAACAAAACATTTGTGGCTAGATTATTCCAGAATTAGTAATTGTCTGTGAAAGGACAAACTTAAAGGACTATCAATTTTGAAGTGTCGCACCTTAATAGTAATAGATATATTTATAAAAGAAGTTTCGGTGCGGATCAGTGAATGGACGTCAACAGGAACCTTTACATGCGACAA
The DNA here is from genome assembly GCF_034508935.2 of Berghia stephanieae. NCBI lineage: Eukaryota > Metazoa > Mollusca > Gastropoda > Nudibranchia > Aeolidiidae > Berghia > Berghia stephanieae. Next base: position 11,137,323 of record NC_088369.1, read on the forward strand.
AGGGCAAAGGGCGTGCAGCTACGAAAAGGAAAAGACAACTCAGGAGTAGCAGCTTCTGCGTATGGCTTGCAGCAGGGAGCTGGCCACACCAGAAGCTGTCACAAAAGAAGAGCTGGACTGCTTTGGCATGTCAGTGACTCATGCTCTTCGGGACATGTTACACGCAAAAAAAAAAAAAACTTATTTCGGAGGTCAGTTGAATAATGACAATGAGAGCGAGAGCGAGAGCACAAGGGGGAAAAGAAAGTATGTCAATGCGTCAACCCAACAAACCTTCAACGGCGCCTCAGTCCATAACGTGTAGTGTAGTAGTGCCGACAAACCTTCGGCCGCACCTTCGTCGATACTATGGACACGGCCGTACTGAGGCAGGTTTTCCGCTGGTACCAGTTTTGAAAACAAGTCTTAAATTTAATTTGCAACTGTCCGGAGTCAACGCTTGTTATCAGCGATTTGTTGCTGGAAACAAGTGCAGGTTATTTTCCAGAACGTCTGGGCAATAGTCTTCAAAAGTCGTGACGTCATCCCGCGCAGCAACGCATGGTAACGAACCGGCTGGCTCTAAACAATCGAGAAAAATGGCAGACACTAACTTTATTTCCATCACCGCCCTTATGAAATACTTCTCCAATGAGCATAAAAGTGTCTCGCGATGTGAAAATCATCATCAGTCAGGTCATGTTTTGACTTTCACTTACTCAGATGGCATGATGTTCACAAAGTTCAAGCCAGCAAGAAGAATAAAGAGTATTCTGTGAAGGTAAGTCATTTCGTCTTCTGACTCTCACTCTCAAAATCTCACATCCCCGTAAAACTACTGTTGGACAATAATCAGTTTACTTCGAGTTTAAGTTGATTTAGTATATCCAATGGAAAGATTTTACTGTTTACGTTCGATTTTAGTTAGAGAGAGAGAGTCATTGAATCGTTGTGTTTTTATCTTATGGACCACGGACTTTAAGTCTTTGACTTTGAGGTCTTGCTTCGCTAATTTTCGTTGCTATTGATAGTCTACTACATACTATTTAGTATCGTATTGTAACCTTTATTATAATACTCATATGAGCATCACAATCACCAATCACGCTAGACATTTTATTATACTTCATGTGGTAGGCATAGGGGCAGCGTGGATCAGCGGTACGGTCTTTGCTTCGTACCCGAAAGGTACCGAGTTCGTTCACCCGCTGCTGCGCTGTGTGGCCTTGAGCAAGTCACCTCGCCCTAGCTCAATTTGCGGCGCTGCACCGCGGTTATTCCAGTCTTCCCTGGGAATAGACCCGAGAGACAAATTTCCCCTATGGGATGAATCAATATTGTAAATCAATTTCTAAGTACCGTTATCCTGTTTGTATTCCGTTTCAGATCGAGAAATCCAGCAGAGGTGGACCAATCTCCGTAATTGCTTCTTACGAGAACTGAGGGAACAGAAAAGAGGTGTTTCAGGACAGGCTGCCAGAAAAAGGAAAAAGTACATTTACTTTGACCTGATGCTCTTCCTCCTACCAACTCTTGTGGGATCTTCAAATGAAACTCAAAATGAGGGTAGTGGTGCTGAAGCAGATGACAACACATCAAATCATCATGATATTATAGAATGTTCAGGGCAAGGGTCATACCCTCCCATCAGTTCAGGCCGTTCCAAGAAAAGGTCAGTACCATATGAGCAGGCCTTACTTGACATTCTAAAAGAAAGCAGTGAAAGAAAAGAAGAGAGCATTGATGAAGACAAAAGTTTTTAAATGAGTCTACTACCTGCATTTAAAAGGATGACCCCAGATCAAAAGTTCGAAGCGAAGATGGATATAATGCGGACAATGCACACTGTAGAACACAGACAGCAGTCAAGCAACCATCCAACCAACCAACACGATTCTGCTCTCCATATAATCGTTACCAGGCTACAGCCACATCTAGCTTTGACCAGTCATCGTATTTTGAACGCTATCGCCCTGAATCTTACATCACTACTACAAGAGCTAGCACTCCATCCGCGTCAAGCTCCTTTTCATAGTCATTCTATCCATACAGTGACGGCCCTCAGTCATCTCAGCTCTAGACTATGATGTTTTGATAAGTATAATGATGGTCTGAGAAAGCAATCAATTAATACATAAACAGCAATCAGTGGATAAGTGACTGAATGAGTGAGTGTGTAAATGAATGATTGAATGACACAGGGGCCTAACATGAACTTTATTTTCTACTAATTTTACTTTCTTACTTTATTTTTGCCGTTTGATTCAGATCTTGATCCAGTTTAGATCATGGTTATATGTGCATTAATTTTCATTTATTGTTCATAGTATGAAATAAAAAAAAGTAATCATAGTTGGTATTTAGTATGTGTTTATGAATGTGTGTATTTCGTATTCCGTATGCTAAAGTACCTATCTTAGAGTCTTTGGTTTGAATCAGTGAGAAGTCGAACTTCCTACCTCCCGGTTCCGAAGCAGATGCCCTACCACTTGAGCAAACGGCGCCGACTGAATGTGTGTGATATGTTATGCACGAAAAAATGATATTAGGGAGAAAGGGGTGAGGTTGTAGTGATGTTTGAAATAAAATCTAAAGGACTGAGGAATGTACACTTACCTAAGCGTTACAGAAAGTCGTTCCTGTGGAGGTACACTCTTTCTGAATTTAGTATCTGGAAAAGTAATAGAAGGTCCAACAATCCGTAGAAGAGCATCAACAAAGCTTTCTATGCTCATCCTATAATATCCAAAAAATTTACGTGGATGACATCGAAGATCCTCATAAATTCGATAAAATTGCCCTTTCAATAAGCGCTGATTGGTAAACGGATGAATCCAAAAAAAAATTTTGCGTTTTTTTTTTTCTGATGGAAAACGTTATAGCACAAGCACAGGCAACCTCTGTGAATTCCATGTCTGAAATAAATCGTTATGATCAAAATCATCGAGGAAACTGTGTAAACGGTATTAAGACAGTTTTGTCTTAATGCGGTACGGAGCAAGTAGAAGTTAAACTCTGCGACAAAACTGTCTAATCGGTCTTAAGACAGTTTTGTCTAGATGCGGTATAGGCCTAAGGGCACGGCCGTACTGAGGCAGGTTTTCCGCTGCTGGTATGTTTACCTGCTGGTACCAGTTTTGAAAAGTCTTAAATTTAATTTGGAACTGTCCGGAGTCAACGCTTGTTATCATTATCAGCGATTTGTTTCTGGCAACAAGCGCAAGTAATTTACCAGAACGTCTGGGCAATGGGAGCGATCTATATTCATGTTTTCGTCCAGCCAAGTCATCAATCACATGATTTGTTGCTGTCCAACGATTGGATATTTCTTCAGAAATGTAAACACGCTGCTTTGTTTATGAAAGTTGTAAACATACACATGTGTCAAGCTGAACAAAACGACCAATCCTGATAAAAAAAAAACTGTGAATACTTTTCACTATGTGGGTCACTTTGAGCACATATTCCAGTGTGACCAATGACCTCGAGCACATGGAAATGTAATATAGATCATGCCCATTGTTTTCCTGCTCCCAGCTGCTGGTTTTGTTGAGCTAAAAATAGTGCCGATGCAATCTCAAGCACACTAAGTCTTGCAGTTCACTTTATTTGTTCCTGGTCAACTCTGCACTTGAAACATTAAACTACGCTCGAATTGTCTCCTATTGTAAAGAAATAAATAACTTCCAATATGTACTGCGAAAAATGGATATCTGCAGTTTTTGAGCGCCCAGCTATCTGGGACAAAAGGGATAAATTATATATGCTAATCGCAATGCTGTGGAGAAGAAATGGTCGGAGATAAGCAAGGAGATGGACTGTGATGGTAAGCTGTTGAAATACTTTAATAAAAAACAAAAATGCGTTGGTATCTCTCTCTCCTTCCCTCCCTACCTCTCCCTCTCTTTCGTCCCAATCTCCCTCACTTTTATTTGTATTTTTTATTTTAGGAAAAAATTACTCCATGGGATGCGTGAAGTAGGCCTGTTCACAACAACAACCTTCACCGAGAATATGCATTCTTTGTAGACCCCCCCCCCCCCCTCTCCCAACACACACACACAAACTCTCTCTCTCTCTCTCTCTCTCTCTCTCTCTCTCTCTCTCTCTCTCTCTCTCTCTCTCTCTCTCTCTCTCGGTAGGCAGCGCGTAAGCGAATTCCTAGAATTGTGTCAATTCTTGGAAAGCAATTACATAGTTATCGTTCTCCAGTAGTGTGCCTATAATTTTAAAACCGAAACTGAAACAAATGAATACTTTTTCTGGGCTTCATGCTATAGCCTATGACACACATTTGATTGTTTCCTTTCCAAGTTTGTTTGATCGACCGTTGTTGCAACAGACAAACCTTCCTAGCAATAAAATTCTCTAACAAGTCTATACATAATTACATTAACTTTTAAGATGGCTTCTTGGACGAAGGAAAGGACGTTTCAGTTCGTTGAACATTATAGAGCCCATGAATGTCTTTGGAAGGTGAAAAAAAAAAAGATTATTCCAACAAAATCAAGAGGGAGAAAACATATGATGAACTTACAAGCGTTGTTAAGTCATTTTACCCGGTGGCTAATAAGGACACAGTTGTTAGCAAGATCACCAACCTCCGTGGATCATGGAGAAAAGAACATTTAAAACATGATGGCATCTCAAGTTTCGGGCTCTGGATTCGAGGAGCAATATGAACCAAGTCTTTTTTATTTTGATCATTTGCTATTTCTTTCCGGACTCGGAAATACCTAGAAAAGGTCGGGAAATTGGTTACTCAACCGGTGATGCATTTGAGACACAAATTCTGGATACTCAAATCGCAGACAAGGTCAAGGTAAGAACTTTTTTGGTCTATCATTTTCATTTAATTAATTTCAATCATTATATTTTATATATTGAAATCCACAGATGACCAGGTACAACGGTGTGAACCCGTTGAGTTTATCAACAATGAGGCGGCAAATAATGTGGAACCTCCCAGTCGTGATTCAAGCAATTGTCTGGAGCAATAATTGAGTAAGTCTACTCTGTGACCATGGTCAAACTCACTCACTCTGTATGTGAATAATATGAATTCTTCTTATGCAAATAAAACCACAATTGATATTTGATTTATCAAATATCTTAGGATTCATGCGGCATACTTGTGATATTCTTTAGTTGTTCTATCAATCAAATAGAAGTGGGGACATTTTTATTTATGTACAGTGAGTATATAATATACATTTTACTGTCATCCAACCACAGGAAGCAAAATGATCCGTCTTGACTAGTTTCCTTGTTTCACCTTCAACTCCTTTATTGGTAGAAGTAGAAGAATCTAGAGAATCGTTCTTTCTTCGTCTGTCAGATCATTTGACCCGTTCTAAGTCATACAGTGATATGACTGCTTGTGTTGGTTCCTTTTCTCGGTTACTTACGCATTTTGAGCTTTCAGGGCAATTGGCTTATCCCTCTGTCTTTGATTGTAGTGGCTCTGTGGATAAGTCTGCCCTAGCCTTAATAATGCCAGATGGCTTGGGTGACTTGTATCCTCTATTAATTGAGGCAGATGGTAACTGTGTGCCACAGTCCATTTGTGTTTGGGTTTGTGGGTCACAAGATTATCATGTGGAGGTCAGGTGCAGGATTGTGGTAGAGCTTGTGAACAATTCGTCTGAATATCTTAATCTTACTTCTGATGAGCTGGCCACACTTTCTTTGTTTGCAGAACATGAATATGTCAAGAATCAGAGCCTAAACTAAGAATAATAAGCGTAAGTCATTGATTCATTCATGTAATAAGTTAAGTAAAGCGTGGTAAACTAAAATCATGCCGAATAAAGCATGGCAGCGACGACAAACACATCGATTAATAACTAAATTAGGTTCAAAAGTATTAGAAGCCAAGATAATTACAGGTAGTAGAGCTGGCGACATAGTGTTTATCCCTAGAATCAACCTGACGACAACAACTGATTCAGGCTTACCATTTATTCTAAATAGAAGACCTTTTCCGGTAAAATTGTCATATGCAATGACAATTAACAAGTCTCAGGGGTAGACATTAAGCAAGGTGAGGATTTTCTTACCACAACCTGTTTTCACCCATGGACAACTGTATGTTGCTGTGTCACGGGTCAGAGGCTATAGCGGCTTACACTTCATGATGGGCCACACAGAAAAATTAACAGAGGATGTACCAAGTTACACAGACAACGTTGTTTACCAATCTGCCCTCATTAAATGATGGTGAGTACACTATCGAAAGAAAATAGTTCTTTCCCTGTGAAATTGCGGGCTTTTTACTAGTATATATTTATGTAGAATATATGTAGAAAGAAGGACATTGCCCTCTAAAAGGAAACTGCCAAAAAAGCGCCATAGTCTACAAAGCCACCATAACCACTGACAACACCGCAGCACAATACATCGGCAGCACAGAACCCCCATTCAAAACAAGATACAACAATCACAAAGCCTCCATAACACATGAAAGCAAAGCAAAAAGTACCCAGGCCCACTAGTTCGCACACTTCTGCTCCGTCGTATGCACCCATGGTGACGGAGCACGCCACAACACCAAAACAAAATAGAAAAAGGAACATAATATGGTTCAACCCGCCGTTCAACAACGCAATCACTTCAAATATCGGCAAACTGTTCCTTGCACTCATCGATAAACACTTCCCGAAGAACCATCGTCTGCACAAAATAATCAACAGAAACAACGTCAAGATAAGCTACAGCTGTGAACAAAACATGAAACAGATCATTACCAACCAACAGACAAATCATATCCGAACCCAACAACATCAATAAAAATAAAGACAACTGCAACTGTAGAAAGAAAGACAATTGCCCTCTAAAAGGAAATTGCCAAAAAAAAGCGCCATAGTCTACAAAGCCACCATAATCACTGACAACAAACTGACAGCACAATACATCGGCAGCACAGAACCCCCATTCAAAACAAGATACAACAACCACAAAGCCTCCATAACACACAGCACAAAGCAAAAAGTACCAAATTAGCAATGCACTATTGGGAACAAATAAACACTAATAAAACACCAACAATAACCTGGGAGGTCATCAGGCAAAGCAGCCCTTACAGATGCGGTGCTAGATAATGCAACCTGTGCCTGACAGAGAAACTGGAAATATTATTACACAACCACAGAAACAATAGCACCTTAAACAAAAGATCAGAACTAATGACAATGTGCAGACACTCTTCCTCCGTGATTGAAGAATTTGATACTTTTATGAAATAAATAAAACCTCATGACCCTCAGTAAAACCTACTGAAAGCCAAATGGAAACGTCTCACCCACATCATGGAAGTTGTTCGCAGCCTCATATCATAGAAGGCCAGATTTCGCAGATAGAGCAACTTCTGAAGGCGGAAAGAGAGCTTCAGCGCCCAAGAAGTTCGAGCTCGCCCACAGAAATAATCCACTTAAAAACTTCACATTCATGTTAAAGAGGTTATCTTGTTTTTCTTCTTGTAACACGCCTTATCGGCTGACGTGTGTCATTTGCTATGGATATTATTGTATGCAATGTCGCACAAACCCTGTTCATTAACAGGTTGTCTGTATAGCGGGATATATATGGGTTTTAATCTACCCATTGGGGCAATATGTAATTTAAAATATCAATTATTTTTGTTCCCGTTCAGAGCACAATGAAAATATGGGGATCAACAAAACCTTCGAAGAAAACAACAGAGTTCTTGTTGGGCTACATGAAAAGCTGGATGAATAGGTTGGAACATGACGGGTTTCTGTCCAGTCTGGACGAGTTTACAGGTTTGAGAATGTTGTCAGTGGTTTGATTGTTTGTTACTTTTTGTGTTTTGTCCAGTACAGTTCTCGGAAAGCTTGAAGTTTGGAGATGTGGTTGGCTACTGTATAAATGGAATATATACTGTGGAATTTCACACAATCCCTGTTAAGTATTAGGTTGTCTGTATAGCGGGACATATATGAATGGGGAGGTTTCAATCGATCCATTTGACAATATTTAATTTAAAACACCAATTATTTTTTCCCCGTTCAGAGCACAATAGAAGTATGGAGATCAATGAAAACCTTCAGAAGGCGCTCAACAGAGTTTTTGTTGGGCTCCATGAAAAGCTGGATGAGCAGGTAGGAACATGACAAGTTTCTGTCCAGTCTGGGCGTGGTTACAGTTTTGAGGTTGTTGTCAGTGGTTTGATTGTTTGTTACTTATTGTGCTCTGTCCAGTATAGTTCTCGGAAAGCTTGAAGTATGGAGATGTGGATAATTACTGTTACCCTTTGGACAGGACACTGACTCAACAGAGTTGTTGTTGGACTCCATGAAAAGCTGGATGAACAGGTAGGAATATGACCAAATTCTGTTCAGTCTGGGCGTGGTTACAGTTTTGAGAGCAGATGTCATAATTTGTTTTATCTCTGAGTTTGAGTTCAAACCCATGACAGGAGAACAAGACAAGACCAAGTACTTCCACATCTGATCAAGGACTGAGCCTTCAATCCCCAGTCAGGTGTTTGTGCCCTTGTTGCAAGAAGCTTGTATCAGCTAGACCATACCTACATATTTATTTATGGTATTTTGTCTTTAATGCTGATTTATTGTTCGATGGCAGCACAGTGTGGTGAGATGTCAGTGCATGATCCAACCGTGGCTGCGGTCTAGGGGGTGGCCATCCTTCAGGAAACCAGGGTTATATAATTAATATCTGCTTTGTGTATTTATTGGTTGATAGTCACCTGAAAAGACACGACACACTAGAGAGAGATGTACTGGAGGGCATGGCGGAGGGCAAAAGAGGCAGAGGAAGACCACAAAGAAGATGGCAACAGGATATACAGGAATGGCTCAACAACGGCGTGACGGAATGTGGCAGATGGGCACAAGACAGAGACTTCTTCCGAAGGACTGTGTGGGAGGCTACGTCCAAGTGATATGCCAGAGAGAGAGAGAGGGCCATTCAGGCCAGGCAGCACAGTGTGGTGAGATGTCAGTGCATGATCCAACCGTGGCTGCAGTCTAGGGAGTGGCCATCCTTCAGGAAACCATGGTCATATAATCAATATCTGCTTTGTGTATTTATGGGTTGATAGTCACTCGGACCAGAGAGCATGATACAGTGAGATGTTGGTGCGTGATCTGACACGGCAGCAGCTATGGAAGTGATCGCTTTGAAGTAATCATCTGATGTACTGTGTGGATTCACTGAATCTGATTTTGTTCTTTACTGCTGCTGTTCAGAGAGTCAGACTTCATCTCTGACTATCAAATCACAGACTACGTGCTCAAGTCTCAGATTACAAAGGTCAATCAATTAATTATTAACTGGGGATTCCCTGAGAAAGTATGACAGGACATAATGTCTTGTCATAGAAATGAGTTCTTTTTCCCGCTGCACATTCCAAGTAGCAGATACGTATACATCTATTTCCACTTTTTGTTTGTTTTGATCGATTTTTTTTAGACAACCTTTCGAAGTATTCAGCAATGGAATTTGATAAAAAGGATAAAAAATAAAAAATTTTACTGATGAAGTGACCGCACTGATAATCGAGGATATTTCCATGGAGGCATCTTGCCTGTGTCTGCGTTTTAGAACAGTGCGACCGTGAAGAAGGGTTTTGGGACAGAATAACCAATAAAGTGAATGCCATAGAAGTGAACGGGAGAATGCTACAGCAAATAAAAAATAAGTGGAAAGATTTAAAAAGGATGGTCCTTTGAAAGAAACATTGAGGCATCATGGACAGGAATAGGTCAGCCCACATCATCAATCCTGGGGATCACAGGTTCAAACACCAACTTTGTTTGTTTTTAGGTTTTTAAGGGAGCTTTCAAAACATATTTAGGTTATTCACCCGTTTCTAGCTTTGATCAATAGCTGTTCTATCGTGTTAATATTAATACTTTTGTAATTGTAACACGCTTGTCATCTAAAAATGTTTTATTTACAATTCCTGCTGATACTTTAAAATTGTAAGTGGGTTGACTAACTGTGGAACAGAGACTTCAGAATTTTTGCGATTTTTCGAAGTGTTGTGACCTCATCTGTTCTAACTGTGAACACTATTAAAATATGTCGACCTGACCAGTGGCATTTCACCAAGGTAGGCCAAACACATGTACAGTCTATATAGATGCAAATAGAAACCAGCCGGGGCCCTTGAGGCCGAAACCTGTTACAGCCCAAGTCATGTCAAAAGTCACATTCGCTGAGTCGGCTGTGGACGCCAAATCAAGCTTGAGTTTTCATTTCAATCTTGACTCAGCATAATAGCGATCGCTCTCGGTGAAATGTGATCATTTCAACAGTTGCAAAATGAAATAAAATCAATTGGACAATGAGACTGATACAATGTTTATTCATTTGGTACCCAATTCTTATCAACAGCCTCATAAAGGCCAGGTCTATATTGTAGACCCGGCCTCAGAAGGCCAAGTATTTTTTTTTTTGGTATTCACACGTCAAGCCTGGAGGTCTCACTTTCAAGTCTGGGTCCAAACGCCGCATGAAACCGAAACGGAAATGTCATTTCTTAAGACACTTGCCAATTCTGGGAATGCTGTATCGTGTGACGACACTAGAATTGACTTTTCACCCTCCTCATAGTCTCCACGTACGTCTCTCACTTTTCAGCACGTGTGCCAACACTAGAATTGACTTTTCACCCTCCTCATAGTCTCCACGTACGTTTCTCAGTTTTCAGCATGGATGTGCAAATAAAGAAACCAAAGTCAAAAAATTGAATGGACATAGAGACGGGAGATTTCTGCAAAAACATTGACTGACCTCTTTCTGAGCGCTGAACTCTAGTAAAAAGACATTCTGTACTTACCCCCACCCCCTACCCCCAAATTTAGCAGGTGATTGGAAAGTAAACTGAGGGTTTAAATCATACTGAATTCCATGAATATACAGAAAATTTGCAACTTTGATAACGGTAAGGTGATCATATAAATCAATTCAAAAATTCTACAACACACTGTGTATGTGTGTAGTTCAGACTAAAATTGGTGTCCTTTTCGAGGTAGTACTGTAGCATATTGAGGTAGGATACAGGGTGTGCCAGGAGTCTGAGTGAAATGTCTCTATCGGGGATAATATCACCTATAGTCGCATTGGCTGCTTTAGTTGGTTTGAGAGGCATGTATGATAGCAATGGTGATTGTGATGATAAAGACGACAGGGATGATGGTGGTGGTGATGATGATGGTGATGATGATGACGATGAAAATGATGATGGTGGCTGAGAGTAAGCACTAAGTGGAGATATAGAAGAACTAGGCAACGACTGAGAAGGGGTTGACCATCGTAACCGTTGATCCATCTCCTTCTTCACCCTCATAAGATGTTGAGAAGGATGCGCCAACACGATGGGACACTGCCTCAAATCCTCCTTGGTAAAACTATGGGCCATGAGAAAATCCAGGTTATTGGTAATGTCTATGTACAACGTGGAATCGACGTTGATGTCTGTCTTGAACATTGCCGACTGAGAGGCCCGGTCCAAATTGAGAAGATGGCCGATAAGTTTGTAGACTTGCCTTCTCCATACTTTAGAACTGGTCTGGGCCCTCTTCGTTGTGGAAATCAGTGGGAAATCGTCGTCGTCGTCTTCTTCTTTGGATGCTTTGTTGGTGGTTTCAGGCTTCCCGGTCACTGCTTCTTTTTTTATATCGCATTCCTGTAATGACTGAGAGGTTGAATAGCTGCAGTCTCTTGTTTCACACGTCCAGTCTGAGGAAACATCCAAACGTTTGTGTATACTAATTAAGGGGCGGTTTGGGTCTAATTATTAGGAAAATCCTTTAAAAATTTGATTTTGAGATTTTGGTGGAAAATTATATTTTATTATCTTAGAAATAATATAAATGAAGTCCGAATTCTTAAAGTAGACTATAAAGGCACGAAATACACAGTCGAAATGGTACAGGTAGTAAGAAAAGTGTGAAAAACGGGAAGCCATTTTGCTATTTTCTCAATATGTCATTTTTCTAAGGGTATGGGAAACTGTGTCAAACGTTTCTCAGAATCTATTCAATGAAATTGTCTGAAAATTTCCACAGTTATGACAGAGATACTGTATTATGTCACCATAGAGAGATTTTTTGATAAGATTTGTGAATTTAAATTATAATCCTAAATCTGAATTTTTTACATCAATTTTTTCATAACATTTTGATTCTCAAATTTGTAATGATCTAATAAAAATTCCATAAGCTAAAGCCGTAAAATCTCTCTATGGTGACACACTATGGTACAATGTTGACAAGAGGGAAGAATATAGAGGTCATTCCTTCATTAGATTTTATGGAACGTTTGCCACAAGATTGTTATATTTTTTTATGTCAGACCCCCAAATTAGATCGCAAAATGGGTATCAACACAGATAATTAAAATTTTTCACCATAAATGTTGATTTTTATCCTATATTGATGATACAGAACGATTAAAACCGCCCAATATAGGTTATTAATTTTTTTTTAGAAAAGACCCAAACCGCCCCTTAATATGACATAGCACTTGTATAATGAATAACCATGACTAGGTCATGCTATGTATGAGTTTGCCTATAACAAGTTTTACAATCTTAAACAGCACTCACTAGAGCTTTATAGAGCTTTTATATAGCGCAATATCCACTAAATGTGCTCAAAGCGCTTTACAAAGGGTCCCTGACCAACAGCAACACGTAACATTAGAACGAGACATAACGCCTGTTAGGCGATATTACAATTTATTTCCAACAGAGACGACGCTGTTGACGGGCCAGGTACTCATTTTACACCTGAGTACGGTTAGAGAATGTGAGTAAAGTGTTTTTTCCAAGGACTCAACTATGCGCTGAGCGACGCTCGAACCTAGGACCTTCCGATCTGAAAGCAAGTGTCATAACACTTGACCAAATAGCCGCCCTCACTCACTCACACAAACACACACAAATAGATACACTCTCACTTATTACTTAACTCTCTCGAGTTCACCCTCATTGTTCAATTTTCCATGCATATGAACTCGAGAGAGAGAGTTAAAAGAAGAGAACATTGATGATAATAAAATAAAAGTGAAACATTGATAGAGACTTATAAATATATTTTAGTAAAAAATGAATGTTTTAGTTTTGACGCACAAAGCATCTATACTTGACGCTCCACAAATAGCTTAGGCTTAGAAATATGTGTTACAGTGAGATGACATAATCAGTCGGATGGTTAAAAAGTTTGAACTGAGATATTGCCCAGTTCAGTTAGAAGGTCAATTTTTATATAAAATGTAATCTTGTCATAAATGATTAAATCAACCCTTTTTGTACATCTCCAGGAAATTAAAAATATCAAAGCTTAATTTCATTTCTAAATATTTTTACAGCTAGTCAAGTTGAAAAAGTATGAAATTTGAGAAAAGTAGCTGGATACCTTTCTCATACATCTGACCATAACTTCATGAAAAATCACTCGATTTATTTCAAATAAAGATTAAAATGATATGGAGAGCATATTCTTTCAGAAAATGGGGAAAAAATGCAAATCCAAAATTTTCACCTTACGACTGATTATGTCATGCATTGACACATATGAGGACCAAGTGTTGAAAATGATATCCCTCCATGAAATAAGTAATTTGATATTTACTTTGTAGTTTGTATACAGTTCTTGTGTGTGGGAACTATTCGATACAAAGAAGGGTAGAGTGGAAATGGGTCTATGACTTATTTGATACACTGGACAGATAAAGGAGAAAAGTTTCAAATCACAATAATTTTGATTCGTGCCAATCGTTTCCAGATGACATAACAAATATTGATTCTACAGATCAATGTCTTTTAACTCATAATAAGGGGGGGGGGGGGGGGGGATTTCACTGTGTAATAATTGCTTGATTGATTGTAATTTTACTTTACACAGAACTTCCGAAGATTTTGTTGAATAGAGAACTGGAAAAATATAATTGGTTAATTGTAAGGCTAAAGATCCAAGTCAGAGGCAGGAAAAATAACAAAAACAAAACAAGACAAAACAAAAAAAAACAGCAATCTCAATCTAGAACAAAGACAGTGACAAGTTTGTTCGTTTGTTTTTAAGGGTTTTACGGTGCTTGTGACACATTTAGGTCATGTCAGCACCAGTAAAAAGAAAGAAAATGGGATAGTAAAAAGTTCTAGAATTACAATTAAAGCACCCAAGAAAAAGGAAGACAAAGCAAGGGGAATTGGTTCAAATAGGAAAGAAATGTAGATTCCAAGAGCACACTATCAAAGTAGTTAGTTTGGGATCCCCTAAAAGACTCATCGAGACACAAACACAGGCCCCTACTAAGAAGGAATACACTCAAATGTTTACAAATCATATATATAATATGTAAGCAAAACATAATACAGTGAATAACAGAAAGATGATTTACAAGGAAAAAATGTCATCATCCAAAACGATCTCTATATATTGACTGTTTCCCTCTCAGCAAGGGCATATGGCCAGGGCAAAACCGAGTAATCTCATTCCAAGACAAAGACAGAAAGCATGTCGGAAAGAAGATAAAGGGGGATAGAAGACACAGCAATTTCCTCCCTGCCCACTATGGGAGGTCAGGAACCCCACCCAGATATAGGGGGGAGAGAAGGGCACAGTAAGTGCCTCCCTGCACTATGAGAGGTCAGGACCCAGCAAGACTCACCTGGTTCACTTCCTCCATTTCCATTTTCATACATGACTCTGTGTTGAATGTTGTTCTCCAATGCCTTGAAGACAAACACAGATGCAGGCTGGCCCGATTTCCGTATGGATTTTGTCACACTGCGACACTGGTGTGTCTTTATTCTATTAGAGAGAAAAAAAAAAAAGAATTACAGAAAAAGTTCTAAGTTGACACTTTGTTGGATCTGGTGGAAAGTATTTTGAGTGAACTGGCATCCTATCCAAAGGGAAGTAAGCAATTATTAATGTCCATTTAAACTTCAGATACTGAAATAATCTCCAGGTTAAGGAGCGTAAGGGATTTCTTCAATCTAATTTACAATTATACTTGTAATATTATCATGATGTAATTTTGAACAATATTTTTATCTCTACAAAAATAAATAAAAACGGAGATGTAACAATAAGAATAATAAGAAATAACAATAATAATTATAATCATTACTACCCTACTCTGAAAAAAAAACAAAAAACATGTATTAGAAATTTTGGGCAGAAAATTCATCCTTCAAATATCGATTGATTAAAAATGACACTCATCTTGGCAAAAACTCTTAAAAAACATGAAGTCCCAGGTTTTAGAGTTTTTTCCAAGATGAAGGTCATTGTAATCAATCGATATTTGAAGATGAGTTTTCTGGACAAAATTGTAAATACATCTTTTTTCACAGAATGGCAAAATAACAGTTAGAGGTATCATACTTGCCAACTTGAAAATTTCGAAATCATTAAGAAACATAAAATTCATCCGTAATTAATAATAAAATTTCAGTAATACTTTAAACCAACAAAAAATACTACATACAATATTCTATATATCTACAAATAATTCTGTTGTTGTAGACGGCCACCATTACGAAATAGCGATAGACTTAACTAATATGGGTTTGTAGCTGAGCGGTCGCCTTAAACTTAATAACTTTCATTAACTTTCATGGAAATCCCCCACCCCCTTAAAGCAGCGGCAACTTTAAAAAAAAGAAACAAATTTCTCTACCACAGCGACCAAATTGCTGTGAAATCAATATCTCTTCCATTTCCATAAGTCCGAAATTGTCATCAAATTTCCGTAACAATTACGGATGATCTGTAAAGATAGGTAGGTATGTGGTATTTAAAAAAAGATCACCTGTCGAGAAGAGCCAGGTTGTTGAAAATCTCCATCCGAGGGAATCCAGCCTTGAGACACATTTGCACTTTGTGAACCAGAGACTTGATGTGGAATTCCTTGAAGCTCCAGCACATCTGTAAATTCAGAAAAAAGAGAGCGGGGAATGCAAGTATGTTAATAAAAAAGAAACAAAAGAAAAACAAAAAAAAACCCACAAAAATGAGTATTTATATAGCACAATACCCACTAAACATACAATGGATCCCTCGCTGAGAGCAATTCGTAACATGTAGGACGAGGCACGATGCCCTCCAGGCTATATCACAAATTTTTTTTCGGACAGATCATCATCATCATCACCATCATCATTGCCTTTTTCACCCTGGGTCAGGGTATAGGCCACAGACA
The DNA here is from genome assembly GCF_034508935.2 of Berghia stephanieae. Taxonomy (NCBI): domain Eukaryota; kingdom Metazoa; phylum Mollusca; class Gastropoda; order Nudibranchia; family Aeolidiidae; genus Berghia; species Berghia stephanieae. Next base: position 11,153,502 of record NC_088369.1, read on the forward strand.
AACAGTTTCCATCCTTCTCTATCCTGAGCTATCTTTTTAATCTCATTCCAGGTCTTACCACTTCTCTGTATATCAGCTTCTTTAATTCTTCTCCATGTTCCTCGTGGCCTTCCCCTTGATCTTCTGCCCTGAGGGTTCCAGTCCAATACTTTCTTTGTTATAGTGGACAGATACAACACTATTAAAGGTCAGATACTCATTTTACACCTGAGAATGGTGAGAGAATGTTAGTAATGTAATGAGCCTTTTCCAAGGATCCAACCATACCTTGCTGGATCTCGAACCCAGGATTTCCAAATCCAAAGGCGAGTGTCATACCACTAGACCACATAGCTGCAATATATTGTTCAAATTTTGTCACAATAAGTATAAGTATAAGCCACTGGGGTGTTAAATGACTTTTGAAAAACACAAAAACAAAAAACTGAAAATTCGTGGGAGCTTCACATCTCATCCTAAACATTGAGCTTTATATAGCGCAATATCCACTAAATGTGCTCAAAGCGCTTTACAAGGGGTCCCTAGTCAACAGCAACATTTAACATAGGACGGGACATGACGCCTGTTAGGCGATATTACAAGAGAACGTGAGTAAAGAGCCTTTTCCAAGGACTCATATATGCGCCTAGCGCGAGGCTCGTACCCAGGACCTTCCGATCCGAAAGCAAGTGTCATACCACAAGACCACATAGCCGCACTAAACGAACCTTGTATATAAAAAAATTTTAAAAACTTATCCCTTAACTCTCCCTTTTCCATTCATCTCCAAGTGTATCAAGCCTCTATTGCATCAATCTTAATAATATTATTTCTGCCTTAGGAAGAACATCCATCAGCAACATTCTTCTCGGAGAGACGGTGTAAAAACAAAAGTAAAAAGTAAAAAAATAAAAACCCTGACATTTGGCATCCCTGCATTGAAGTAAAGCAGGTTATATAATGATCCTTATTTCCATTTCATACAGTAACAGTCACCTCTTAGATACAGGCCTGTAAATGGTTGGTGAAAAAATTGTCAGAACTTTTTGAACACGGGAAAATAGACACAACAGGACAAAAATATGGACACAACACAGATATGACACTTCAATTGACTAGTCAAATTATTCCGCATTATTTTTTTTCCGTCTCACATCCGGACAGAACCAATAAAATATAGAGAAAAAGAAATGAGAACCGGAGATATGCATGTGTGTCAGTAGCAAAATAGAGAGAAACCTTCCTGTCCGGTTCGACACACTTATGTGCATATTTACTGACTAGGTGTGTGTGTGAAGACGACTCGCGCGAACTTCGCGACCCTCTCTCGCTGGCTGTGGCACAGGAGCCAGGCAGTGAATACATCCATAATATTATAGCTAACTGATAGACGGCAAGTTTTGTTTTGTCTTTGATGCGACAAATAAAAAGTTTTATCATTTTGTTTTTTTAAGTCGGCATTTGAAACAGAATAAAATGTAATTTTTTCGAGGAACAAAATAAAAGTCTTTTATTTTATTTTTATTGGTTCTGTTCTTTGACGTTACGAATTTTATTTTTACTATTTTTTTTTTTTTTTTTTTCAATATTAGCACTTATAGTATAGAGCAAAATCGTCCTGTCAGAAATCTGACAATAGACAGAAGATTTACAGGCCTGTAGATATGCTTTTTGTACAAACACACTAACAATATCCGTCATAACATATAGACAGGTACGCATTCAAGTCTTGAGAGGAGTAATGCATGGAAAGTGCCTTACCCAAGGAATCAATGTCAGAACAAAAACTTTCCACAAACACCGTCACCCATCCCATCAGTTTAATGACAACATGAGACAAGAGTACTGCTGAGCAACTGGGATACACAACATGTTCACTCACCGGAGAGAAAGATAAAGGGAGGAAATGTGACTCATAAATAAGGGGACAACACAAAATTATTAATGAGTCACATTCACTCCCTTTATCTTTCTCTCCAGTTTATTGACACATGTCATTTGTGACCCTTCGTCTCAAAACGATATCATGTCGGGATGTACCAGATGCTAAAAAGTCAAATTATAGTTAAACTGGTCAAAAATATGAAACGTTGGTATGTAGCACATTAAAATATGATATTCCTTCTCCTCTATAAAGCATATAAACTCAACTTAAACATTGTCGTTCTGGCTACACATTCCATTTTCAGCATCTTAATCATCCCGACTTAATACCGTTTTGAGACGAGAGGTCACATTTAAGCACCTCTAGTTTATATTTGGAACCCTCAGGGCAGAAAATGGAGGGGAAGGCCACGGGGAATTAAAGAAGTTGATATACAGAGAAGTGATAAGACATGGAACGAGTTTAAAAATTTAGCTTACGATAGAGAAGGATGGAAACTGTCTGTGGCCTATACCCTGACCCAGGGTGATTTGTTTGTTTGTTTTTAAGGGGTTTACGACACTTGCAACAAATTAAGGTCACATCAGCGCCAGTAAAAAGGAAGAAAATGGGATAGTTAAAAGTTCTAGAATTACAATTAAAGCACCCAAGAAAAGGTAAGACAAAGGGGAATTGGTTCAAATAAGAAACAGGTGTAGATTCCAAGAGCATACTATCAAAGTACTTAGTTTGAGATTACTAAAAGTCTCATCTTGACATAAGCACAGGTCCCCACTAAGATGAACACACTCAAATGCTTTACAAATCGTATATAATATAAAGAAAACCTGATAGAATGCATAACAGAGAGATGATTTACAAGGAAATATATATCATCTCCCAAAACTAACTAAACATTTGACTGTTTCCCTCTCAGCTAGAGTATCCGGCCAGGGCCAGGACAAAACCAAGTAATCTCATTCCAAGACAAAGACAGAGAGTGAGTTGGAAGACAGATATAAGGGGATAGAAGACACAGTAAGTGCCTCCCTGCCCACTATGGGAGGTCAGGAACCACACCCAGTGACCCAGGGTGAAAAAGGCAATGATGATGATGATGATGATGAGTTAATGAGTTCACTCACCACGAAGTCCTCTTCTCTGACATTGAGTAACTGAGTAAGATCCTGTATCTCGTGATCCACGCCCAGTTTTGTCCTGAACTCTGGATAGGTGGAAGACAGAAAAAGCTGAACGGGAAACGGCCTGTTGCTATTCATTACAACACTCTGGTACAATTTAATCTGAAAAGGAAGGACAAAACCATATCAATCAATCAATCAATCAATCAATCAAAAACAAATAAATTGATGACTATGATTCTGAAAGCAGAAGTTTAATTCTGGCTCTGAAGAAATAATTTTTTTTTTTTTTTTAATCACTGCACGACTGAAGAACTAGAACTAACTTTTTAAAAACCACACTACACCTCTGGAGAACTGCTTTTTCAAAAAAACAACAAAAAACATCATACAACTATAAAGAACCAACTTTTAAAAAAAAAACAAAAAAAAAACGTACTGCATCTCTCTGAATTTATTTTAAAATCACTATAAGGCTCTGAAGAACTAACTTTTTTTTTTGTTAAATCCACTCTACCTCTCTGAAGAACAAACTTTTTTTGAAAAATTCACTCTACCTCTCTGAAGGACTAACTTTTAAAAAAAAAATTCACTCTACCTCTCTGAAGGACTAACTTTTTTTTTTTTTAATTCACTCTACCTCTCTGAAGGACTAACTTTTTTTTTAAAATTCACTCTACCTCTCTGAAGGACTAACTTTTTTTTGAAAAATTCACTCTACCTCTCTGAAGGACTAACTTTTTTTGAAAAATTCACTCTACCTCTCTGAAGAACTAACTTCTTTTTCTATGAAGGACTAACTTGTTTTTTAATTCACGCTACCTCTCTGAAGAACAAATTATTTTTTTTTGGAAAAATTCACTCTACCTCTCTGAAGAACTAACTTTTTATTGGAAAAATTCACTCTACCTCTTTGAAGAACTAACTTTTTTTTGAAAAATTCACTCTACCTCACAGAAGAACTAACTTTTTTTTGAAAAATTCACTCTACCTCACTGAAGAACTAACTTTTTAAAACAATTACTTTACAGCTCTGAAGAGCTTTTTAAAAAAATTCACTGTACCTTGGTGTCAAACCGTTCGCTTCCCCTGTACAACTCTAGATTGTTCAAAAGATCCTCTGCTTTGGCACCCACAGATCTAAGTTTCTTTGTCTGAGGAATCAGATGTGAATCAATTACTGATAGAGAAAAAATAAATATATCTACACATATCATTATATCAAGAAAAGGGGGATAAATTGAGGTCAATTCAACAATTGTAATGCTTCCAGCTGTACAGCTGACACAAGACAGTGTTTTTGTAGGAAGAGGAGGAGGAGGAGAAGGAGGAGGAGGAGGAGGAGGAGGAGGAGGAGGAGGGGTCCAGACTGGGATTGGCCAGGCAGCATTGCGAAGACAGATAGACAGCCTCGCACGTAGTGGGTGATGTGGGGAGCGTTTCTCATTAGCCTATATTATATTGACAACACCACGTTTATATCAACTATGTCAATTTAGAAACCATTACAAACAAGGTACAAAGAAACCATTACAAACAAGGTACAAATAAACCATTACTAATGGTTTATTTGTACCTTGTTTGTAATGGTTTCTATGTACTTGTTTGTAATAGTTTCTATACCTTGTTTGTAATGGTTTCTATGTACTTGTTTGTAATGGTTTCTATGTACCTTGTATGTAATGGTTTCTATGTACCTTTTTGTAATGGTTTCTATGTACTTGTTTGTAATAGCTTCTATGTACCTTGTTTGTAATGGTATCTATGTACCTTGTTTGTAATGGTTTCTATGTACCTTGTTTGCAATGGTTTCTAATATGTACTTGTTTGTAATGGTTTCTATGTACCTTGTTTGTAATGGTTTCTTTGTACCTTGTTTGTAATGGTTTCTATGTACTTGTTTGTAATAGTTTCTATGTACCTTGTTTGTAATGGTTTCTATGTACCTTGTTTGTAATGGTTTCTATGTACTTGTTTGTAATGGTTTCTATTTCTATGTACTTGTTTGTAATGGTTTCTTTGTACCTTGTTTGTAATGGTTTCTATGTACTTGTTTGTAATAGTTTCTTTGTACCTTGTTTGTAATGGTTTCTATGACCTTGTTTGTAATGGTTACTATGTACTTGTTTGTAATGATTTCTATACATACTTGTTTGTAACGGTTTCTATGTACCTTGTTTGTAATGGTTTCTATGTACCTTGTTCTATGTACCTTGTTTGTAATGGTTTCTATGTACTTTGTAATGGTTTCTATGTACCTTGTTTGTAATGGTTACTATGTACTTGTTTGTAATGATTTCTATACATACTTGTTTGTAACGGTTTCTATGTACCTTGTTTGTAATGGTTTCTATGTACCTTGTTCTATGTACCTTGTTTGTAATGGTTTCTATATACCTTGTTCGTAATGGTTTCTATGTACTTGTTTGTAATGGTTTCTATGTACCTTGTTTGTAATGGTTTCCAGATGATCATAGACGCCAACAGCTGCCAAGTCCTCTACCATTTTCACGGGATCTAAGTTTGGCTGCTCCAGGAGTTGACACAGTTCCTTATACAAGATGATGCACTGTATGCAGGACAGCCGGTACTTGCCATTGCGTAGCTTGAACCAGTATTTCAAATTGTCCTTTGGCACTGCCCAGATATATTTAGGAAGAAAAGTAAATCTTAAAAAGCAAAAAACAAATAAGAAATAATAGTATAATTTTTTTATTTTAAAAAAAATTCTAATAGGGAACAAAAGTATGATGACAAAATACTGGTTCCATTCTGATTGGACGTGTGTAAGACAAGCCTTCCACAGGACTGGATGCATTACATACATTGTGTAGCTGATCTTCTGGTTTTAGTGAGTGATGGCATCTTATATTCTAGTCTAGTAGCCAAAATAAATCCTGGTCGTCAATAAAGATCATCCATGATCCATCCTCGCTATTTTACGCTCTGTAATCATAAAAATCTACCTGATGATGTTTCCGATGATGTTTCTATACATCTGGCTACTTCTAAATAGTTATGTCACATTATGATTCAATATGTAATGAATGTGTAACTATTCATTGGTTATACATTGTCCCGAGTTTTGCACTGGAAGAGGTGTGACGTTCACGGCTTCTCTAACCAATTAATGTACTTTAAGGCATATCAGTAAATTTCAGTAAAGCTGTGATGTGAGGAAAATGAAGGACAGATTTATCTTTAACTTGTAATTATTGTAATGTATAGTGGATGCGTCATGAACTGTGTTGAAAATTAAATTTTAATTTGAGCTTTTATACAGCGCAATACCCACTAAACGTGCTCAAAGCGCTTTACAAGGGGTCCCTGGCCAACAACAATTTAACATATAGGACGGGACATGACGCTTGATAGGTGATATTTATAATTTTTTTCGGACAGAGACAACGCTGTTAACGGCCAGGTACTCATTTTACACCGGAGTACGGTGAGAGACTATGAGTAAAGAGCCTTCTCCAAGGACTCAACTATGCGTCAAGCGAGGCACAAACCCAGGACCTTCAGATCCGAAAGTGAATGTCATACCACTAGACCACATAGCCGCACATAAAAGCATAAATACTTAATTAAGCTAACACATTAAGCTCTGTAAAATGCTTTCATGTGTAACCATAAGAAAAGATAAGAAAAAAACAGCTCTTCCCTGAGAAACATGAAAAATGTTAAAAACACGAAAACAGAAAAAATAAAAAGCTGTCTCACCTTTTACAGCAGTTTTCTCCAAGTTCATTTCTAAGAAGATGCGTTGAATGAGAAAAAGACTAAAGACAACATTTATTTTGCTTTCCTTGAGTCTTTTCACACAGGCTTTGATGTCGTCCTCTTCCATTTCCTGAATATCCGGGTAGAACTCAAGTTCATCCGTTGTAACCTTCAATGACGTGAGAAAATTTTTACACCTCTCAAAATTTTCGGTAAAGACTGGTTTTTTCATTCCTTTGCCTCTCAGCGGATATTTCACAATGTATCTCATATTCCTTGACTGATCTATTTTACTTTCCAATGATGTTTCTTTCAACCCACTAGATTTCCGTTTATTATCTTTGATAATACGATTATTTCCAACACAATTTCCTGTTATATCAACGTCTATTTCAGCTGGGGATGTCATTGATGAAAATAACCGAACTGACGATAACAATGAGACTTCTAACTTATGAGGAGAAATTGAAAATGCACGTCGAAATGTCAAAAAATGAGGTAAATTATTTTGTTCATAATAATATAATGGTAGTCTTGGCATATTGTTTCGGAGTTCAAATGAGCGATTAGGTGATACATAAGCAGTAGATGTGTGTTGAGGAACATCCTGTTTGCTTCTGTGGCATAGGGCTTTGAGTTGTTTTACATTTAAAGATTGTATTCCACGTTTTGCCAACATGATTTTGATTTGGTGGTGATTTATCATCATGATAATGTCAGAATACAATTATTATTATAACTTTACTAAAAGTAAAATGATATGTTTCAAATTTTGGAACACAGCTCATGATATGAAGGGCGGGTCTGTTTTAGTTTCTCTCTTATTCTAAAACCTTTCACTTCCATTATTGGAGAGCATAAGAAGCCTCAGACTCAGTTCATTATTTCCCGTCTGTCGCGTATCTGAGAGAAGATAAAGAAAGCACATTTCAATTTCATCAAAGAATTCATATAAGTATAACATTTGGGAAAATGTTGACATTTTATTGAAAATCCGTTACCCGTGGATCGTGGATCGCAGAAGATGAAGTACAAAATCAAAGCCACCTTCTGAGTTCTCGATTCTTAGGTCCAGGCAACAAAAAAAAATTGAAGTTAAACATGAAATTGAAATGAAATTGAATTTATTTTAATTTTGAATATATTGGTTTATGGCTGCCTCTATTCTCTCCCCCCCCCCCCCCCCCCCCCCCCCCCCCCCCCCCGCCGATTGGATTACCGAAAAAAACGTCGCCGGCGTTTTGCGATTTGGATTTGATTTTTTTTTTTTTTAATTGTGCAACTTGACAAAACTACAAATTACTGCATTACAACCTTTGGATTAAACATACAACAATTGTGGACTACTATTATGACTATCTACTATTATGAAGACTAGCATCCTAGACTAGGGGGATGAGAATAGTCACTTCGATTGGTGTTTTCACACTACTATGTTATGACGATCGACCCAATCAGCAAAGTCTGGTCCGCATTCGTGCACTGTCGCAAACCCGCCGGGTAGCATCGTCAAAACACACCATTCGGCTAGATGCTCTGCCGTCTCAGGTTCTTGGCAATATTGGATGTCCTGACACGCGTGTCGCAGCGACCAGACCAACCAATTTTCCAAGCTCAGGTCAGCTTGATTTTTTTTCTCATGACGGAATCCGCTAAGAAAACACAATTCAAAACATGTGATTTCAAATTCCATGACACGAAAAGATGACCTCGTGTGACACTGACACTGACTGGACAGTGACTCCCCTGACCTCTTACTCTTACTCTTACCTACTCTTGCGATTCAACTGATCAAGGCGAAAAAAAAATCTTTGCTTCCCGATCTCTCCAGCGACTGATCTCGTTAGCTAAATCTATTACTCGAATGCTTGTTTTGTTAAAACAGAAATATGTGAACCATATGTATGAAACAAAAAATCCTTTGAAATTACATAATAATTACCTAAAACAAGGCATTTTCGCCGCTCGCTCTCTCCTCTTCGATAAACCGATCCAAGTCCAAGACGTTTTATTTTAAGAATTACTTCCCTTTACACAGACAAAAAAAAAAAGCAAACTGAAAAGAGTGGAAAAGATTGCCCAAAGCTGTGAACAAGTTATTATATAGCTAGGGAAATTGGGGTAAAATTGTGCTTACTAGTGATGAAAGCACCAAATTTGGCACAAAGTAACTTGAGACTACTATTAATCGATGTTGATATAGAACCACATCGAGAAATTCCCCAAACATTGTAAAATATGGAGGTGCAAATATTAAAACAAAGGGACGCAATCAATGAAATGTTTGTTGACAATTCGACGCTTTAAAAATATCATTTTCAGCCCGTGTAAGCGGTTAATTTTTTGGTCTAAATAATTATCATTATTAAAAGATGACTTTACGTGGTACAGGACGTAGAGCTTTATTTTGAGGAACGAGGGCAGTGGGGGGGGGGGTTGTGCTGGTGTTAGTGCTCTATTGTGTTGACGTGATGACGATGAACATGATGGTGGTGGTGGTGTTGGTCAAAATGATGATGATGATGATGATGATGATGATGATGATGATGATGATGATGATGATGATGATGATGATGATGTTATGCTATGTTATGTTATGTTATATATAAGGTGACTGATCCCATGCTGCCCACGAGGATTTTTTTTTTCCTATTCCATGGAGTCCCCAAACAGAATCACAACCTGTAAATGCATGGAAGAAGAGCAATCCTTCAGTTTTTTCAGGACCCAAAGTATTAACAAGCTCATGAATCAGTATGTATCTGAATTCTCTTCCAGTGACGAAAGCAATCCATTGCTCTGAACAGGTGATTTTGTGTAAACAGTGCGGTAGTTATTACAACAACATCGGTGTCAACCAGGGCGCGGTCCCATACACGCACAGATCTCATCGAGGGACGATCGACGAAGAGGCAAATCGGAATGAAAACGCAATGTGTGTGGCCAAATACGAGACAGACTAGCAGAGGGACGGTCGGTCACTCGCAAAGCCCGCCTTGCTTTAGCCTTGGTGTCAACGGATCTGATAATGATGTTTGTGTGTCCAAATGATGCTGCTAGTAGGTATGTACGAGTGAAGCAACAAATTTCACTGGAACAATGCACAACACTCAAGGGACCGTATAGAATGCATTTTTAAAAAGAGGCACGCTGTCTTGTCATTATTTGTGGAATATCCACCGTTTCTTTGTTTCTCTCTCACATTCTTTCTTTCATTCTTTCTCTATGTCACGTCTATGTAGGAGGATAGCAAGTAGGAGTAGAAAGATAGAAGTCAAAATTGTTCCCCATAGACTAGCGTCTGGTCCCACTTTTATTTTTCCCTTTTATTGTCGGGTAAAAACTCCAGACACTTGACTGATAGTAAGAGAATGTTGTAGGTTTAATGAAATAGGTAATAGAAGTAGCGGTAGTGTATTGGCACGTTGTATAGGGATAGGTAAGTTCAGAAGGTAAGCATTAATCCCCGTTAAGGAAAAGTATTAAAAATATAAATCAACAGCATTGCCTCATACAACAACAAATTAACACATAATTAGCCAAAGAATAATAGTGCTGGTTTTAATTCATTAAATTGTTCTATGGGTATTAATCTTCATCCTGTATCACAGACTATTAATTTTTCTTATTGATTGAGCTTAGCTTCAAGGTGTCTGGCGGCGTGAAGGGTTTTCCGTTAGGTCGAACAGAAGCCGTTCTGGGTCAGTAGTCTCAGCAGTGATCTGTTTCGTGGTAGGTCACCGGCTTGATCCCTCACAGAATGTAGTCATTACTCAGTACCCTGATGTAGATGTGGTTAAAAACCGCTGCAAGTTTCGTTAATTACCGATCTGTGAAAATAGCGGAGCAAATCTTTGACTAGGTAGCATAATTTTAATATTCTATGAATAGTGGGGTCGTGAGGGGTTTCAATTAATACCCTTGACATCGCCACTATTTACATGTGTTAATCAGTAAGTTAATCAATGGGACACATCGAGTTAGTGGGATGGAGAAAGATATGTATCATGAGAACATAATAACCAATGCATTACTAAATAGAACTATCAAGTATTTGCGATAGCACATTGGTAAATTATGTACTTCGCGCAAAGTAATTCATTCATTTGGAAGGCATAATATCATATATACAATATTATAATACATATATAAATACGTATATAAAGATAGTAAATGCATATTTTATAATAACACGAGTATCCATTACTGTCAATAGCACACGTTATTGATTTCTGTTAATTTTGGTTGAGTCTACTTACAGCCAGGCGAAAACACAATATTAATTATCACTCTTACCCACTAGTTTAATTGGCATTAATTAATGGTAACACAATGTAAATCTATTACTGACCCTCGTACGTTCACATATGTTTCTCGCTAGCACAGACCTTTCGGTTCCCTATAGAGCAGTGAGCTCTAAGTAGATGAAATTGGAGAGAGACCGTTTCTACACAGTCTTAGCTTATATGGGTTTCTGTCAGGAGTTGGGGAATCACGAGGGGCCAACAATATTCCAGGATTTAGGTATGCCTGGTTTATTGTTGTTTTTTTTTTTCTCTCTAGACCAAGCGTGTTCTGGGTGTCGTAATAGTAGCGTCCGCACTCTGGTGATTTCTAATTGGGTTGGTTACGTGCCCGATAGTCACGTACATGTTCACATATAGGTGAGAATTGAAAGTCTCTATGCGATGACATAACACACATGGCTCCCTTTTAATTGTGCCCAGGGCTATAACGATTAACACATTGCGACGCTGCGATAGTTTGTATTGAGATCATGTGTACTGATGTATTTACAATCCTGGGAAAGTTGAGTCGATTGAAATATATCATTACACTCTATCTATTTCTTTCTTTCTTTCTCTCTCTCTCTCTCTCTCTCTCTCTCTCTCTCTCTCTCTCTTCTTCTCATCTCTCTCTTCTTCTCTCTTTCTTTTTCTTTCCCTCTTCTTCCTCTTTCTCTCTCTCTCTCTCCCCTCTTCTTCTCTTCCTCTCTTCTCTCTCTCTCTCTCTCTCTCTCTTCTTTTCTTTCTCTCTTTCTCCTTTTCTTCTCTCTCTTCTCTCTCTCTCTTCTTCTCTTTCTTTTCTCTTTCCTCTTTTTCTCTCTCTCTCT
>NC_088369.1:11167822-11172822 GCF_034508935.2 Berghia stephanieae
TCTGTTAAAGTCGGCAGTTATAGCCTGATATAGACCAAAGTATGATTGGATAAATGGGCACGATCTATAGATAGTTCGAAGATGATGTCACTCAGGCCTTTGTTATTGTTTTTGCCATCAGCGTGTGTGAGTTGTTCTCACTAAACTGTATTAACCTGACTATAAACGTTCATGGTTACACAGAGTTTGTGTGTTGGTCCGTTATACTTCAGGATGGCAATGTTGTGAACTCCTTGGCCAAGCGCATTCTATCTATATTAACTTTCCATGTGCTCGAGGTCATTGGTCACATTGCAAAATGTGCTCAAAGTGACCACTTAGTGAAAAGTGTTCACAGAGTTTTAAATATCTAACATCACGATTGGTCATTTTATTCAGCTTGACACATGGGTATGTTTACAACTTTCATAAACAAAGCAGCGTGTTTACATTTGATAAGATATATCCAATCGTTGGAGAGCAACAAATCATGTGATTGATGACCTGGTTGGACGAAAACATGAATAGAGATCGCTCCCATTATGATGTAATGAAATTCCAGTCTTCCCCTTAAAGGAATAATGAATCACTCTCATTTCAAATCCTGTCTCGTTGACTTAAAGAAAAAACGAAACTAACGTCACTCAGCTCTTTGTTATTGTTTTTAGCCAGCCATTTTTCATGAGTATCTTGATAGTTCTCATAAAATTATATCAATCAGACTATAGATACTTCCAATTTAGTGAACGTGCACTGTTGCTTGTCGTGGATGTTTGTAAACTACTCAATAACTTGGTCTGAAACAAAAATAAATATAACAGCTTCAAAAGAAAAAAAAATACCAACACGGAACGTTTCGAGCTCAAAACCGTCCTTCAGCCAACGACAAAAAAAAAAAAACAAAAACAAAAACAAAACAAAAAACCCACTAAAAACATAGATACATTTCTTAAGCGAACTACAAAAAAAAAAAAAAAAAACAAAAAAAAAAAAAATAAAAACACTAAAAACAAAAAACAAAACAAAACAAAAGAAAACAAAACAAAAAAAAAAAGAAAAAATGAGATCAGCGATCTGGTTTTTGAGTAACGTACTTATGTTTTTATTCGTCTTTATTTATTTATTTATTTATTTATTTATTTATTTATTTATTTATTTATTTTTGTCGTTGGCCGAATAAAGGGGTTATGAGCCAGAAACGGTCCGTGTTTGGTATTTTTTTTTTTTTGAAACTATTATATTCATGTTTGTTCATTACGTTTTACAGTCCACAGATTCTAGTCTAGCATCTTAGTATCAAATAATTTGGTCAAAACTTTTCCATAAATCTTTAAAATTAATTATTTTTTTAAAATTGAGCTTTATATAGCGCAATATTCACTAAATGTGCTCAAAGCGCTTTACAAGGGTCCCTGGTCAACAGCATGATCTATATTACTTTTCCATGTGCTCGGGGTCATTGGTCATATTGCAAAGTGTGCTCAAAGTGACCCACATACTGAAAAGCGTTCACAGCTTTTGAAATATCTAACATCACGCTTGGTCTTTGTGTTCAGCTTGACACATGGATATGTTTGTAATTTTCATAAACAAAGCAGCGTGTTTACATTGGTTAAGAAATATCCAATCGTTGGACAGCAACATATCATGTGATTGATGACTTGGTTGGACGAAAACATGAATATAGATCGCTCCTATTCGTTTGCACGAGTTGTTTCTTAAATTTGTCATGTGAGTTATAAATACTTCCTGTTTGGACGCAGCATGTATTTTATCACTATAAAATGTATGCGCTTGGCTCAGAAGCTCACAACATTGCCATCCGGAAGTATAACAGGCCAACACACATATATGTGTAACCATGAACTTTTATAGTCTGGTTAATACATTTTAATGAGAAGTACTCATAACGTGGATGGCAAAATACAATAACAAAGACCTGCATGACGTCATCTTCGTTCTATCTATAGTCCGCTCCAAGTCCGTAAATTGTTACTGAAATCTGTTATGTGTTTTCCTGGACTTAATGCTGTCACTATTTCTTCTGGCAGATTGTTCCATTCCTTTGTGGTTCGTCGGAAAAAAACACCTCTTCGCCTATATTATGTTGTTTGATCTCTTGATTGTGTATGTCAAGGAGTGGGTGGTACGAGTGCTAGCTATGTCTGCGGGTTGACAATACGCTTCAACAGTCGTAACGTCACTTCCCTCGTAACAAAGAGCGTGTAGGTAACGATTGTTATGTTACCAAGAGCTCTCACTTCCCGGTTTTGGTGAAGCCAAGCAGCTTCCGTCTTCTACTCGTATTTTCTTCATTGTATCAGTAAGCCTAGCTCGCATGATACACGCGGAGCACACCCACCTCGCTGTCTCGCTTGGCACGCGACAATAGCATTGTGGTTAAGAGAAGTGAGAGCTCTTGGTAACTACGTTACCCTACACACTCTTTGCTCGTAATGACGCATGTTAACTTAGTAACTGGCTCTAAACTATCGGAACAATGGCGGACGCCGTTATGAAATATTTCTCCGACGAGCATAAAAGCGTATCCAGAGGAAAAAACCCCACTATAAATCTGATCATGTTTTGACTTTTACACATTCTGATCACAAAACATATGAAAAGTTCTAGCCAGCATGAAGAATAAAAAGTACCGATTTTCTTTGTTTAGAACCACGATGGCCTCCGTTTGTGGGCGACCTGACATCAGACTATTGAATCCAATGAGCATGATCTATATTCCCTTTCCATGTGCTCTAGGTCATTGGTCACATTGCAAAGTGTGCTCAAAATGACCCACATAGTGAGAAGTGTTCACAGCTTTTGAAATATTCTTCATCACGATTGGTCACTTTGTTCAGCTTGACACACAGGTAAGTTTACAACTTTCATAAACAAAGCAGCGTGTTTACATTTTTAAAGAAATATCCAATCGTTGGACGTCAACAAATCATGTGATTGATGACAAGCGGACGAAAAAATGAATATAGATCGCTCCCACTGTGGATCGGTGTATTTTGCGCATGATGGCATTTGTAAAGGGCAGACCGCCCAGATTGTTACTGTTGACTGGCCAATGCTTGCAAAAATTCTGGACACCAATAAATGGCAGAACAATGAAAATATTATAGGGTTCGAAAATAGATAGAATGCGCTTGGCTAAGAAGCTCATAACATTGCCATCCGGAAGTATAACGGACCAACACACAAACTCTGTGTAACCATGAACGTTTATAGTCTGGTTAATACAGTTTAGTGAGAACAACTCACAAACGCGGATGGCAAAAACAATAACAAAGGCCCGAGTGACGTCATCTGCATACTATCAATAGCAAATGGAAATAAGTATGAAGCTTTTTCGATACGAAGCAGAAATTTAGAAACATTCGAAAATTTACAAGTAACAAGAACAAGGATGTTTAGTTTAGTACTTACCAAGTTTGATTAAAAATTATATAATAAGATTAAGCTTAATAATCTACACTGATCATATTAATGCCGTATTAATGCTATGCGTTTAGGTAAAATATTCACAACATCCGCCAGTCGGATATAACGTGCCAACATACAAAACTGTGTGTAACCTTGATTGTTTAAAACCTGATTGAGATAATTTATTGAGAAGTAGTCACCAAAATGGCTGTCTAAAAACAAAACCAAAGAGTCGAATGATGTCAGTTTCGTTCCATCTATAAAGATCACAATATCGAATATTTCCAAACTTGCGTCTTGTTTTTAGCAGGGTGGCGTGACTAGAGTAGGAATCTCTCTCTCTCTCTCTCTCTCTCTCTCTCTCTCTCTCTCTCTCTCTCTCTCTCTCTCTCTCTCTCTCTCTCTCTCTCTCTCTCTCTCTCTCTCTCTCTCTCTCTCTCTCTCTCTTGCCCCCCCCCCCCACCCCCTCATCTCCCCTGTTATATTGAAAAGCAAATGGCTGATCGGAATAGTCTTGATACATTTTCCTCTAACAATATCATCTACTTAATTCTCCAATGCAAGGCAGAAATCACATTAATTTGATTTATTTCTAAAGATAAATGTGACCCATCATCTCAAAACGGTATTATGTCGGAACGAACCAGATGCTTTAAAGCCGAATTAAATGTTAAACTGGTCAAGAATATAAATTGTTGGCATTAGCACCCTAAAATATGGTATCCATTCTCTTCAATAAAACGTTTAACTCAACACAATTCTGATATTTCTGGCTATAAATTCATTTTTCAACATCTTGACCAACCCGACTTAATACCGTTTTGAGACGAAGGGTCACAAATGGCCTCAAATCAATGTGTCCTGACTTGAATCCAGTCGGCCACATCAATCAGTCAGTGATGTCTATGTGGTCTAGTGGTATGACACTCGCTTTCGGATCGGAAGGTCCTGGGTTCGAGTCGAGCCTCTCTCGGCGCATAGTTGAGTCCTTGCTTGGAAAAGACTCTTTACTTACATTCTCTCACCGTACTCAGGTGTAAAATGAGTACCTGGCCGTTAACAGCGTTGTCTTTGTCCGAAAAAATTATAATATCGCCTAACAGGCGTCATGTCCCGTCCTACATGTTAAATGTTGCTGTTGACCAGGGACCCCTTGTAAAGCGCTTTGAGGACATGTGGTGGATATTGCGCTAAATAAAAAAAAAGCTCCAAAAAATGTCCAACATGGTCTAAAAGAGTTGTACAGCGTTTTACACAGAATCTGAGATAAAAGACTCAATTCCAAATGCATGGAATATGGTTCAGCAGTCGTGACGTCACTCCCCTCGTAATGATAATGACGCATAGGAACTGGTACTAAACTATCCGAACAATGGCGGACGCCTTTATCTCCATCACCGCCCTTATGAAATACTTCTCCGACGAGCATAAAAGTGTATCCAGAGGAGAAAAACATTATAAATCTTATCATGTTTTGTCTTTTACACATTCTGATCGCATAACATAAAAGTTCTAGCTAGCATGAAGAATAAAAAGTGCTGAGTGCGGCTATGTGGTCTAGTGGTATGACACTCGCTTTCGGATCGGAA
>NC_088369.1:11177822-11240322 GCF_034508935.2 Berghia stephanieae
TAATAATAATAATAATAATAATAATAATAATAATAATAATAATAATAATAATAATGATAATAACAATCATAATGATGATGATGATGCTGATCATCATCATCATCATCATCATCATCATCATCATCATCATCATCATCATCATCAACATCATCATCATCATATTTGAGGATCGATCATTTTTTTACATCCACGCGAATACGGAAAAACTTTTTTTTAAAATGCAAAACAAACAACAACAAAAAAACAAATCTTTCATTTTTATTTACTAATCTGTCAAACAGAATGAAACCCTTCCTTTTAAACATTTAAGAGGTATCCTGGTTCCTTCTTTTTTTTTTTTATTGTCCACCTGTATTTATTTTACACCTGGGTGCTGTGGAATAGAGCCCTGTTCAAGATCTCAAATTTTCACCGCTCAAAGGGGGGAAGCAGGACTCGAACCAGAAATCTTCCTATATAATTAATATAGGCGAGTGCCCTACTACAGGACATCAGAAGCTGCACAAAAGCTTCCTTTAATCTCATCAAAGTATTTCATCACGTCTTTATATTGATTTTTGTTGCTGTCTAAAACACTATACAGTTTAAAAAACAAAAACAAAACAACCCCCCCCCCCCCCCGCAAAAAAAAAACAAACAAAACAAAACATACACAAACAAACAAAAAAACAAAAAAAACAACAAAAAAACGAAACAAACAACAACAAAAAAACCCGAATCTCGAGCATTTATGTAATGCAGTTTCCACTAAACGTGGTCAAAACGCTTTAACAAGGGATTCCAAGCCAACAGCAACACTTTACATGTAAAAAGAGACCTGACGCCTGTCAGGCGATATCACTTTTTTCGGACAGAGACAACGCTGTTAACGACCAGTTACTCGTTTTAACACCTGAGTACGTTGAGTAAATTTGACTAAAGAGCCTTTTCCAAGGACTCGACTATACGTCGCTCAGAGCAGTACTCAAACCCTGGACCTTCCAGTCCTAAGACAAGCGTGATACTAATAGCTAGACCACAAGCCGCACAATACTCGCTGGATTATATTATCATAGCACACCGCATTCCAGCACGTTCTACAAGGCTGCACGATGGAGGTGGGTAACCGGGTCTATAGGTAGAACGAAGATGACGTCACTCAGGCCTTTGTTATTGATTTTTGCCATCTGCATTTATGAGTAATTCTCACTAAACGGTATTAACCAGACTATAAACGTTCAATGTTACACACAGTTTTGTGTCTTGGTTAGTTATACTTCAGGATGGCAATGTTGTGAGCTTCTGATCCAAGCACATACTATCTATATAATAATACTGCCGTACTCTGGAAAAACCCATATTTGAAAATTTGGCCAGAAAGTTCGTCCTTCAAATATCGATCAATTTAAATGAACCTCATCTTGGCAAAAACTCTCAAACCTGGGACTTCGCGAAGTATATATATAGCGCAATATCCACTAAACATGCTCAAAGCGCTTTACAAAGGGTCCCTGACCAACAACAACACCTAACTCGTAGCACAATGAACGAGGCATGACGCCTGTTAGACAATAATACCATTGATTTTTTCCCGACAGAGACAACGCTTTTAACGGCCAGGTACTCATTTTACACCTTAGTACGGTGAGAGAAAGTGAGTAAAAAGTCTTTTCTAAGGACTCAACTATGGCCCGAGCATGCAAGGGTCGAACCCAGGACCTTCCGATACAATAGCGAGTGTCATACGACAAGACAACATAGCTGCATAGAATCCACGAGCACTCTACCTATTGATAGAATGCGCTTGGTTAAGAATCTCACACCATTGCCATCCGGAAGTATGACGGGCAACATACATAACTTTTGTGTAACCTTGAACTTTTATTGTCTGGATAATACAGTTAAGTGAGAATTACTCATAAATGTGGATGGCAAAAAAACAATAACAACAACTTCATTCTATTTATAGATCATTCTGACCTATTTATTCCCCTTTTCAAACAATTATATTACGTTCAACAGACTCGACCTGGCAATCGTGCACGAATATAACACGGGGTCTGTTTCAATGTGGACTGCACGCAACAGATCCCTGTGGGATTGACGTCACACCATCCACGAGTTCTTCTGGTATGACGTGGAATTTAGCAACTCAAAGAACAGACGAGAAGAAGATTATCGATGGCCTGGAATTTCAACGGCCGAGTCATTACGAAGGAGATGGTGAGATATTATTGCTACCATAGATGAAACATGACATACCATTTCTCATTAAAAAATAATAATGCTGTAATCCATTTTTAAAAGATGGATACGGTGCCAGGTGTTAGGTGTTGTCACCATAATATAATTTGCTTACAACAATAAGGTTTATGTAAATGTCCAATCGTAGATAGTATTGTAAACATAATAAACAAACAAGGATGTATTCAGGTTAAGATGAGTACTTTAATAAAACAGTGCATACATGACATCAATACGAGAGTAGGAACATAACTGACTATAGGCAAATACTACTAGATAATATAATATAGGTTGGACAGGACGCTAAGGAGAGAGCGGGGTACAATACATTCCATTTTCAGGTGTGACAGAGATCAGTACCAGGGAGAACGGTCATGATTAATGACTTATATAGAGAAGTTGGATAGGTACTACAAGGGTAGTGCTACAAGTGTATACGCACGTAACACCAGGCACCAGTTGAACCAATAGAGCCACGCCCCAGGATACAGCCAACATTTTTTTCACTTCTATTTCGTGTGTGCATCACAAGCTTTCAACAAAAATTGTTGTTATAGATAGTTATATAAATATAGATTTCACACCACATTTTACTAAAAACATACAAACAAACAAACAACAATACATGTTTAGCAAGACCTTATTGCTTTTGGGTTTGAATGAAAAAAAATTCTTTTTGTGTTCTTTGGGTGTAAAGTTTTGATGAAAATCATAAGCCCTTAGAAATGGCAGAGAGAGAGAGAGAGAGAGAGAGAGAGAGAGAGAGAGAGAGAGAGAGGGAGAGAGAGAGAGAGAGAGAGAGAGAGAGAGATTTTTTTTAACCTTTTAACCAGTTAAGTTCCGTACTATGGAACTGGAAAGACACGAATTTAAAATTTGGCCAGAAAACTCGTCCTTCAAATATCGATCGATTCAATGAACCTTATCTTGTCAAAATCTCTCAAACCTGGGATTCTAAAAAGGCCTTGCAATGTAACAGGTTTGAGAGTTTTTGCCAAGATGGCGGTCATTTCAACCGATCGAGATTTAAAGGACGATTTTTCTGGCCAAGTTATTAAATATCGTACGTGTCTTTCCACAGTATTGCATTTGACTGTTTCAGTCTCTCCTTACCAGATATTTTCAGAATTTTACCCGAAACTTCACATTCACCCAACACAAAAATAGATTTTTGAGACAGAATAGTAACGAGTATATTTTTGTTTTGTTATAAAATAATGAGTTCTGAAAAAAAGTGTCGAGTATTTATAGCCATAATCAGGGGCGCGGCTATATTGGTTGACTTGGTGCCTGGCACCACATAACATCTCTTTAAAATGGATTATTACAGCATTTAAAATAAAACAAATCTGACAAGTGGTAAATAACGCCTCTTATTTGAGTAAGTTTTTTTCTGTATATTTTTTTTCTTTCTTTTGTATTTACAAATATAGCATGTTTTAAGCCATTTTTTTTCTGATTCTGGCACCACCTTTTACTGTAAGCATGCCACGCCACTGCCCATAATATAACAAAATGAAATCAGGACATCTCTATATCGTAACGGATGTGACGATTTTCCTTTTGGTGGTAAGGAGAGGGTTAAAATCTATTTTTTTAAAAAAATATATAGCGTAATATCCACTAAACTTGCTCAAAGCGCTTTACGAGGGGCCCCTGGCCAACAACAACATTTAACATGTAGGACGAGAATGTTAGGCGATATTACATTTTTTTTCGGACAGAGACAATGCTGTTAACGGCCAGGTCCTCATTTTACACATGAGTACGATGAGAGAATGTGAGTAAAGAGCCTTCTCCAAGGACTCAACTATGCGCCGAGCGAGACTCGAACCCAGGACCTTCCGATCCAAAAGCGAGTATCATACCACAAGACTGAATACCATTCTATATTTACAGTTTTCTCCTATCGCTATGTGGATACCAGTGACGACAGCATTCCAATTGGCGCTACAAGCCATCTGTCAGATCGCATCACAGCAGAGCACGAAATGGAAGGATTATGTATCACTTTCTGGTACGCCACCAACAGTCAGGGGAGCGAACCGCCCACCATTACTTTGAAGAACCGGAAACAGCGTGACAACGGTGACGATCCGGCAGAGGCTGTTATGCATATCGGGTCCATCAATAAAAGTACTGGAGGCCAATGGGCAGAAGCTTATTTCCAAGCTTGTGTGTGGGAAAACTCGGAGGTAAGATTGTCTGTTTTTTTTTGTTTGTTTTTTTTTTTTTAAAGAAGAATAAATAGAATTCCTTTGTCCATTATTCCCAAGGAGAACTTTTCCTTAGGGTCTAATAGAAATAGAAATAGAAATTAGCTTTTATATAGAGCAATATCCACTGAATGTGTTCAAAGCGCTTCACAAAGGGGTCCCTGATCAACACCAACATTTAACATTTTAGGACGGGATCTGACGCCTGTTTGGCGGTGTTAGAATTTTTTTTCTCCAAAAGAGACAATTTTCTTTATGGCCAGGTACTCATTTACAGCTGAGTATGGTGAGAGAATGTGAGTAAAGACCCTTCTCCAAGGACCCAACTATGCGCCGAGCGAGGCTCGAACCCAGGACCTTCCGATCCGAAAGCGAGTGTCATACCAATAGACTACATAGCCGCCTCCAAGGAGGTGGTCACGATAGCTCAATTGGTAGATCACTTGCTTCAATGGCAAAGGGCCCGAAATCGATCACAAGTGAAGCCGAGATCCTCCCCCCCCCCCTTCCACCGTTTTCTCTACCCTACAGTAATTGAGCAGCTGGGTCTAATAGATCTGACGGAAAGTACTTTGCGATAACCTAGCGTCCTATATAAATTTAAAGGGATCGAAAGATCGCATCAAAATTTGAGAATTACGTCCAAAATCTTCGATTTGGCATTTTTGCGATGCGTTAAGAGAGAAATAAAGAAAGAAAGAAAAAAAGAAGGAAAGAAAGAAAGAAAGAAAGAGAGAGAGAGAGAGAGAGAGAGAGAGAGAGAGAGAGAGAGGGGGGGGAGGGAGACTTTCACACAGTCAAAGTCAAGAGTCTCATTCTACCACTTTCTTTTAGGTAATCATCGAGGTTGAGAAAACAACAAACACAAAGAGTGTAGCTGCCATAGGGGGCATTCACGTGACTTCCTCATCAATGCCCTGCAACTGTGTCAAGCATTACCGTGGAATGCCTGCCTGCCACTTCAATAAAGATTGGTGTGGTGTCTACCATAACGACACAACTAACAAAAGACTGGTCTGGAAAAGAGGGACAAGTTTGCCTGCAAGAAATGGTCATTTTGGAATCAAAGGAGATAAAAGCCGAAAAGGCAAGACAGGTATGTTTTAATTTTCACTTTATAAATGATTACAATAAGTGTAATGACTACAACTACTACTGCTACTACTGTTACTGTCACCACCAACAGAGAGGGGCGCATGATTGGTACTGAGTTTGAAAGCCATATTTTTGTGTGGCTGGACAGTTCAGTCGGTTGTGCGACCGCTGGCTCTCTCCTCTCTCTCTCTCTCTCTCTCTCTCTCTCTCTCTCTCTCTCTCTCTCTCTCTCTCTCTCTTTTCTCCCGGCCAGGCGGAGGGTGTTGTGTCAATTAGATTCTACTACTACTACTACTACTACTACTACTACTACTACTACTACTACTACTACTACTACTACTACTACTACTACTACAACTGCTACTACTACTACTACTACTACTACTACTACTACTACTACTACTACTACTACTACTACTTAATTTGCTCACTCAGTATAGATAGTTAGCGGGGTTTGTCAGCCAGCCTCGTTGTGGTCTCCACAGTAAGGAGAGAGGGGCGCATGATTGATACAGAGTTTGAAAGCAATATTATTGTGTGGCTGGATAGTTCAGTCGGTTGTGCGACCACTGGGTCTCTCTCTCTCTCTCTCTCTCTCTCTCTCTCTCTCTCTCTCTCTCCCTCTCTCTCTCCCTCTCTCTCTCGCTCTCTCTCTTTCTTCTCCCGGCCAGGCGGAGGGTGTTGTGTCAATTAGATCCTACTATTACTACTACTACTACTACTACTACTACTACTACTACTACTACTACTACTACTACCACCACCACCACTACAACCACCACCACCCCCACCCACCGCCACAAGTAGTTTCCATGGGAAAAATGAAAAATCCACTTTAAAAAGCATTTGAAATAAATAATTTGTGACCCACCGTCTCAAAACGGTATTATGTCGGAACGAACCAGATGCTTAAAAGCCGAATTTAATGTTAAACTGGTCAAAAATATAAATTGTTGGCATTAGCACCCTAGAATATGGTATCCATTCTCCTCAATAAAACATACAAACTCAACACAAGTCTGATATTTCTGGCTATAAATTCAATTTTCAACATCTTAACCATCCCGACTTAATACCGTTTTGATGCGAAGGGTCACATTTGCCCTTTGCATGATCCAAAAATACAACTTAACTTTCATTTTCAACAAGATCTATTGAGTCAAAGAGGAGAATGCAGTTCTCTAGCTGGAGCCCAAAAATTCGTATTTCTACGAGTTTATCGTAGTACTAAACAGGTCTGCCAAACAAAACGTCAGCACAGGAATATTTTACTACCATGTTTTATAGCTACTGGCAATCTTCAGGAATCAACCTGGTCAGAATACGCTTCAACAGTCGTAACGTCACTTCCCTCGTAATGACGCCTGCATGGTAACTTAGTAATTGGCTCTAACCTATCGAAACAATGGCGGACGCCCTTATGAAATATTTCTCCGACGAGCATAAAAGCGTATCCAGAGGAAAAAAATAACATTATAAATCTGATCATGTTTTTACTTTAACACATTCTGATCACAAGACATATGAAACGTTCTGGCCAGCATGAAGAATAAAAAGTACAGATTTTCTTTGTTTAGAACCACGATGGCCGCCGTTGCTGGGCGACGTGACATCAGACTATTGAATCAAATTCCACACAACGTTAATGTATAAATCCTTTACTTCCGGTTCTGTTGTATTCTTCTGTTGCTGTTTTGTTTCCAGGTTATTTTGCATACCTTGACGTCAATAATGAGAAAGCTGAGGTCGGATCTAAATCATCATTACTTGGGGAGATTATTTCAGGAACCGTAACTCAAGTTTGTATCATTTTCAACTACGCAACGACAGGAAATGTGCCACAAACTATACAAATTTACAACAAAGTCGAGGAAGATAGTAAAACTAGACAACATTTTTTGGGGCAACTGACAGATCAAACAGAAGGAAAGTGGAAGAAGGTGTCGTTTATCGCAAAAGTTGAAGCAAAATGTTTGAATAAAAGAGACTCGTTTGTAAGTATATATTTAGGCATATTTGTTTATGTAAAGGGAGTGATCAATTAAATGAATAATTAAAAAGAAAGGTAGGGTGTGGGGTAATAAAGGAAATAAACATGGAAGTATCTAATTTTTTTACCCCTCAGTTTTAAAAAATTGTTCCTGGCTTGAAGATCTAATTAGATATATAGCAGTTCCTCCGAGCCAATAGGCCAATGGAGCCGGAGTCTATCCCGGTTTCTATAGCGTGAAATGGACCCTAGCAATTGCTTGGTACCCTTTGGATATGAAACTAGGCTAGTCCATCGCAAAGTACTTTCCGCCAGATCTAAGAACCAAGCCACCCAATTACTGCTGGGTGGACAAGGGGGTCAGATTTAAAAAAATCTCGACTGCACCTGGAATCGATCTTGGTCCCTTTGCGTGTGTGCTCTACCAACTGAGCTATTGGGAAACCCAATTAGATATAGAGGATATATATGATTATAGGGTCACATTCACTGTCTTCTGTGATAGGGCCATATTCACTGATTCTCTGATAGGGCCACATTCATTGTATTCTGTGATTGGGCCACATTCCCCGATTCTCTGATAGAGGGCCACATTAACTGTATTCTGTGATATGCCCACATTCACTATCTTCTGTGATATGGCCATATTCACTGTCTTCTGTGATAGGGCCACATTCACTGATTCTCTGACATAGGGCCGCATTCACTGTCTTCTGTGATAGGGCTCACATTCACTGTGTTCTCTGATAGGGCAGCATTCACTGTCTTCTGTGCGGCTATGTGGTCTAGTGGTATGACACTCGCTTTCGGATCGGAAGGTCCTGGCTTCGAGACTCGCGCTCGGCGCATAGTTGAGTCCTTGGAAAAGACTCTTTACTCACATTCTCTCACGTACTCGGGTGTAAAATGGTACCTGCGTTAACAGCGTGTCTTTGTCCGAAAAATTGTATATCGCCTAATAGACTCATGTCTCGTCCTACATGTTGAATGTTGCTGTTGACCAGGGACCCATTGTAAAGCGCTTTGAGCACATTTTGTGGATATTGCGCTATAAAAAAGCTCAATTAAAAAAGAATTGTTGTGTGATAGGGCCACATTCATTGTCTTCTCTGATAAGGACCACATTCACTGTTTTTCCGATAGGCCACATCACTGTCTTCAGTGATAGGTACAACATTCACTGTCCTCTCTGATTAGGGCCAAATTCACTGTCTTCTATGATAGAGGGCCACATTCACTGTTTTTCTCATAGGCCACATCACTGTTTTCTCTGATAGGGCCACATTCCCTGATTCTCTGATAGAGGGCCACATTCACTGTTTTCCGATAGGCCACATCACTGTCTTCTGTGATAGGGCCACATTCCCTTATTCTTTGATAGAGGGCCACATTCACTATTTTTCCGATAGGCCACATCACTGTCTTCAGTGATAGGGACAACATTCACTGTTTTTCTCATAGGCCACATCACTGTTTTCTCTGATAGGGTCACATTCACCGTCTTCTCTGATTGGGCCACATTCACTGTTTTCTGATAGGCCACATTACTGTCTTCTGTGAAAGGGACCACATTCACTGTCTTCAATTATTTAAAAATATAGATACAATAATGCCAACTCACTGATCTGTACCTTCCCTAGAATAAGAATATCACGATCCACCATCAAGCCTTACACATTTAACGGGGGCAGCGTGGCTCAGCGGTACGGTCTTTGCTTTCTACCCGAAAGATACCGAGTTCGATCATCCACCGCTGCGCTGTGTGGCCTTGAGCAAGCCACCTCGCCTTTGCTCAATTTGCGGCGCTGCACTGTGGCTGACGCCTTGGTTATTTCAGTCTTTCCTTGGAATTTACCCTACAGACAAATTTCCCCTATGGGATGAATAAAGGGAATTTTCTTTTCTTTTCTTCTCTTTTTCGATTTATCAAAATCTCAAAAATGATTACAATAATTATCTTCAAGAATGTGATTTTAATGAACAAAATTCAGTAGAAAAAAAGAGTAAATGCAATGTGGTATTTTATTGTTCGTCGTCAATGTGCGGCTATGTGGTCTTGTGGTATGACACTCGCTTTCGGGTCGGAAGTTCCTGGGTTCGAGCCTCGCTCGGCGCATAGTTGAGTCCTTGGAAAAGGCTCTTTACTCACATTCTCTCACCATACTCAGGTGTAAAATGAGTACCTGGCCGTTAACAGCGTTGTCTCTGTCCGAAAAAAAATTATAATATCGCATAACAGGCGTCATGTCCCGTCCTACATGTTCAGTGTTGCTGTTGGCTGGGGACCCCTTGTAAAGCGCTTTGAGCACGTTTAGTGGATATTGCTCAAGATAAAAAATGTTCACATCCGTCCAAGTCAAAAGGGTTTCTTTGATAAAATACAATTTTTAGAACTCGTTTTTTTTGTTTTTTTTTTGTTGTTGTTGTTGTTGTTTGTTTTGCTTTTTTTTTTTGGAGTCTTTTTATCCAATCGCAAAGTGCAAAAAATATCAGCGTATGAGAATTTGTTTTGTTTGTTATTTATGACAATTCGCCTCAAAACGGTATTAAGTCGGGTTGGTTAAGATGTTGAAAATTTAATTTATAGCCAGAAATATCAGACTTGTGTTGAGTTTGTATGTTTTATTGAGGAGAATGGATACCATATTTTAGGGTGCTAATGCCAAAAATTTTTTTTTTTAATGTAAAAATTTTGACCAGTTTAACATTTAATTCAGATTTTAAGCATCTGGTTCGTTCCGACATAATAAAAAATTAAAATTGAGCTTTATATAGCGCAATATCCACTAAATGTGCTCAAAGCGCTTTACAAGGGGTCCCTGGTCAACAGCAACATTCAACATGTAGGACGGGACATGACGCCTGTTAGGCGATATTACAATTTTTCTAACAAAGACAAAGCTGTTAACGGACAGGTACTCATTTTACACCTGAGTACGGTGAGACAATGTGAGTGAAGAGCCTTTTCCAAGGACTCAACTATGCGCCGAGCGCGAGGCTCGAACCCAGGACCTTCCGATCCGAAAGCGAGTGTCATACCACTAGACCACATAGCCGCACCAATACCGTTTTGAGACGATGGGTCACATTTTGCATGTGAAATACGGATATTTATTCAACACCTATATTTTCTTTGTCTCACCTAGTATGGGATAAAGTACGACTGCGGGGTTGGCATATGTTTTTTTTATCTATAGAAGGAACGAAATTGACGCCACTCAGCTCGTTGATATTGTTTTTAGCCATCATTTTTATGAGTACTTCTAATTAAATTGTATTAATCAGACACTATAAACGTTGAGGTTGCACACACTCTTGTGTGTTTGTACGTTATATCAGGCTGGCGGATGTTGTGAGTTTTAAAACTAAACGCATATTATCAATAAGTGGAACGAAACTGACGTCACTCAGCTCTTTGTTATTGGTTTTAGCCATCATTTTTATGAGTACTTCTAATTAAATTGTATTAATCAGACTATATGCGGACTATATCCGGCTGGCGGATAAAGTATTTTGACTAAACCCATCTCATCAATGGGAGCGATCTATATTCATGTTGGGTTTCTTTTCTAAACTAATCATCGATCACATGATTAGTTTCTGTAGCTACAACGATTGAAAATTCCACAATAAATGTAAACCCGCTACTGTAAACATACCCATGAGTCATGTTGAGGAAAATGAACATGGTGATGTTGGATATTTCTCAAGCTGTGAAACTCTTTTTAACTATGTGGGTCATTTCGAGCACTCATTGCAATGCGACCAATGACCTCCCTTTGTATGGACAAATAAACCAACTGATTCAATAATCCACAGATAGTCTTTCAAACAGATAAGGTGGACAGTTACAGCTACATAGCACTTGATAACATGAGAATATCTGAGAGGGATATCTACAAACCAAACCCTACAACTACTACAACCCCTACTACAACTACTACAACTCCCACTACAACTACTACAACTCCCACAACTACTACGACAACTCCCACAACAACTACGACAACTCCCACCACAACTACTACAACTCCCACCACAACTACTACGACAACTCCCACAACTACTACAAAAACTCCCACAACTACTACGACAACTCCCACAACTACTACGACAACTCCCACAACTATTACGACAACTCCCACAACTACTACGACAACTCCCACAAATACTACAACTCCCACCACAACTACTACGACAACTCCCACAACTACAACTACAACTCCCACAACAACTACTACAATTCCCACCACAACTACTACAACTCCCACAACTACTGCAACCCCTGCCACAACTACAACTCCCACCACAACTACTACAACTCCCACCACAACTACTACGACAACTCCCACAACTACAACTACAACTCCCACAACAACTACTACAATTCCCACCACAACTACTACAACTCCCACAACTACTGCAACCCCTGCCACAACTACTACAACTCCCACCACAACTACTACAACTCCCACAACTACTACAACTCCCACCACAACTACTACAACTCCCACCACAACAGCCACAACTCCCACCACAACTACTACAACAACTCCTACCGCGACTACTACTCCAACTCCAACTACAACGACTACAACCTCTACCATAACTACTACAACCCCTACTGAAGCTACCACTACAACCTCTACTGCAACTACTACTACCACAACCCCTACTAAACCTACCACTTCAACTCCAACTGCAGCTACGTCCCTTGCCACAACTACCACAATTACGACCACAACCACTACATCCAGTGTCTCAACTACTACTACTACCACAACTACTGAATCCCGTACTACATCGACAACCCAACAACAATAATCACAAACCCTATTACAACCAAACATAAATAAATAAATAAATAAATAAATAAATAAATAATCGCCACCACTAGGAAAACAACGGCTACCGCAAATACTACAACCACTTACTACAATTTAGACGCCTATCATAATCACTCCAAGTTCCTCACGAAGACTTCTCCGTGGTCAACCAAGATGGACCTCCTGTCCTCATCTGTGTCCTTTTTTTGTGTGTTTTATGACTAGCACTGAATGCCTGTGATGAAGGACTTGCATAAATTTGTCTCTTATGAAACTCACAGATTAAAATCACGACCCTTAAGAAATACGTTTTTGTTACTTTCTTAATTAGAACTACATTGTTTTGTCTCAGGGGAAGTAATTATTGGTAAATCTCGACGTGAACATGTTACAGTGAATGACATAATCAGTCGGATGATGAAAAGGTTTGAACTGAGATATGGCCAAGTTTAGTTAGAAGGTCAATTTTTTTTGTCCAAAATGAGTTGATTAAATCAACCCTTTTTTTTTTTGTACATATTCGGGAAATTAAAAATATCAACGCTTAATTTCATTTCTAAATGTTTTTAACAGCTAGTCAAGTTGAAAAAGTATGAAATTTGAGAAAAGTTGCTGGATACATTTCCCATACATCTGGCCATAACTTCATTAGAAATTACCCGATTTACTTCAAATAAAGATTAAAATGCTCTGGGGAGTATATTCTTTCAGAAAATGCAAATTTCAAATGTTCACCTTCCGACTGATTATGTCATGCACTGGCACATATTTGTAGCACTGATAACCCACATTATTATGGGCTCATTATTGCTGTAAAGGAAATTATACTCTAAAAACCAACGTAAAATAGTTTCCATAACAACGTTTAAAAGCTTCGAATTGCGTTAGGTTATCAGACCTGCAAGAATGTGCACGTCGGTTAACCTCTATAGGCTTCAACAGTCGTGACGTCACTTCCCTCGTAATGACGCATAGTAACTTAGTAACTGGTTCTAAACTATCGGACCAATGGCGGCCCTCTTATGAAATACTTCTCCGACGAGCATAAACATGTATCCAGTGGAGAAAACATTATAAATCTGATCATGTTTTGACTTTTATACATTCTGATCACATGACATGTGAAAATGTTCGAGCCAGCATGAAGAATAAAATAGTACCGATTATCTTTGTTTAGAACTAAGCTGCTCGTTGCTGGGCGGACGTGACATCAGACTATTGAATCCAATTGCGAGTGAGATCGACCCCAACACTCGAAGCAGATTCGCTGTGAACAAAAATGAAAGTCCTAACGATTAGAAAGTATGATGGAACCAGAGTTATTCTGCTGATATTGTGACTGACTGAAAAAAAAGTGAAAATTGGATGGTTTAAATCTGAAAAACACTTTCTGTTTTGGTTGGTTCAGTGTATGGTTTTGTTTGTTTTTGTTTTTGTTTTTCCTTTACCTTTTGTCAAATTGTGCGTGTATTAACCAGACTATAAAAGTTCATGGTTACACATAGTTTTTTGTGTTGGCTGTTATACTTCCGGATGGCAATGTTGTTAGTTTCTTAGCCAAGCGCACACTATCTATTAACCTTGAACGTTTATAGCCTGATTGATAGAAGATAGTGAGTACTAATCATAAAAATGGCTGGCTAAAAACAATAACAAAGACCCGAGTGACAGCAACGTGACAGTTCTATAGAACAATAGATAAAAGGTGTCCAATTAATTAAGTCAAAAAAGGGAAACGGGGAGGAACTGTGTCTAGTGTAGAGTAGAAAGTGAAATAAAAATAAAGTGTAGACTATTGTTAGAAAATAAATACAATGGATTGGGACATAAATACAAGATATTTAAATTCGTGATTATTTACAAAGGAACATATTATTTCCTACCCCCATCAATGTTTTTATTGACTCACCTTAACAACGCAACTATCACATTATCTCATTCGTCTATAGTATTTCATTCATCCTGTTTTGATGATAAAGGGGAAACCCGAAACGTCCAATGTATCTGTCTTCGTCTAATACATTAAAACTTACAATTCATTACTTATGGTTAATATTTTTCCTTCGAGCTTCAAGCAGCAACAATTTGTCTTTAGCCACACATATGAGACTATGGGTAATTTCTTTTCGTTATGCGGCTATGTGGTCTTGTGGTATGACTCTCGCTCTCGGATCGGAAGGTCCTGGGTTCGAGCTTCGCTCCGGGCATAGTTGAGTCCTTGGAAAAGACTCTTCACTCACATTCACTCACCATGCTCAGGTGTGAAATGAGTACCTGGCCGTTAACAGCGTTGTCTCTGTCCAGAAAAAATGTATTATTATCGCCTTGCAGGCGTCATGTCTCGTTCTATATGTTACGTATTGCTGTTGGTCAGGGACCCTTTGTAAAGTGCTTTAAGCACGTTTAGTGGATGTTGCGCTATATAAAAGCTCAAGTTATCGTGGAGAAAAAGTCCAATTCATTAAATTGCAAAAGACCCAAATTTCATATTTCTTATCATTTTAGTTCTGAATTCACTTTTTAAGGATCCTATTCATCAAAACATAACACCGTTATGAGACGGGGAGTTACTATTCGATAAAGGAGGTGAGAGAACAAGAAAAAGATCGTGAAAGAAAATGAGCCTGAGAGAGAGAGAGAGAGAGAGAGAGAGAGAGAGAGAGAGAGAGAGAGAGAGAGAGAGAGAGAGAGAGAGAGAGAGAGAGAATGGGAGGGGGGGGGAGGGAGGGTTTATGTTAGACCAAAAATGAAAAGTGGAAAATCATTTAATAAGGTGTAATTGGATTATTTAGAAACGTGTCATGTGTATGTGATGTAAATCCGGTTTATGCAAATTAGAAAACAAAAAAGTATTCTATTTTACGGATTATTCTCGTTTTTATCATCATAATATGCATAAATAAAAAACTGATTCAATAATCCACAGATAGTCTTTCAAACAGATAAGACGGACAGTTCCAGCTACATAGCACTTGATAACATGAGAATATCTGAAAGGGATATCTACAAACCAAACCCCACAACTACTACAACTCCCACCACAACTACTACAACTCCCACAATTACTACGACAACTCCCACAACTACTACTACAACACCTATAACTACTACAACCCCTACCACAACTACTACAACACCCACCACAACTACTACAACCCCTACCACAACTACTACAACACCCACCACAACTACTACAACCCCTACCACAACTACTACAACACCCACCACAACTACTACAACTCCTACCACAACTACTACAACCCCTACCACAACTACTACAACACCCACCACAACTACTACAACCCCTACCACAACTACTACAACACCCACCACAACTACTACAACCCCTACCACAACTACAAACTACAACACCACCACCACAACTACTACAACCCCTACCACAACTACTACAACACCTACCACAACTACTACACACAACCACTACTACACACTACTACAATATCAACACCCACACACAACTACTACAAATCCTCACAACTACTACAACCCCTACACAACTACTACAACTCCCACTACAACTACTACAACTCCCACAACTACTACGACAACTCCCACAACAACTACGACAACTCCCACCACAACTACTACAACTCCCACCACAACTACTACAACTCCCACAACAACTACTACTACAACTCCCACCACAACTACTACAACCCCTACGACAACTACTACAACTCCCACCACAACTAATACAACCCCTACCACAACTACTACAACCCCTACCACAACTACTATAACTCCCACCACAACTACTACAACCCCTACGACAACTACTACAACTCCCACCACAACTAATACAACCCCTACCACAACTACTACAACCCCTACGACAACTACTACAACCCCTACCACAACTACTACAACCCCTACCACAACTACTACTACTCCCACCACAACTACTACAACCCCTACCACAACTACTACAACCCCTACCACAACTACTACAACCCCTACCACAACTACTACAACCCCTACCACAACTACTACAACTCCCATAACAACTACAACCCCCACAGCTACTACTACAACTCCCACAACTACTACAACTCCCACCACTACTACTACAACTCCTACCACAACTACTACAACTCCTACCACAACGACTACAACTCCCACGACAACTACAACACCTCCCACCACAATTACTACAACAACCCCTTCTACAACTACCACAACCCCCGCCATAACTACTATAACACTTACAACAACTACTGCATTGCCAACCACCACAACTCCTTCTACAACATCTACTCCAAGTACAAGAACGACCACTTCCCCAACAGTAACACACACAAGCAGAAGACTCTCAAACCAACATAAGACAACCCATTCGGCAGCTCCACCATCACTCTCTGGACCAACAACTGCATTGCCCAACACAACAGCTGCTTTTCATCTTCTATGCCCAATAAGATCGTCTATACTACAACTATGTCAGACAGTAGATCGGCCTTTGTGCTGCGTTCTTTTCGAATCCATGTCCTCGAAATACTTGAATCTCAACCTGACATGGACACTAAGACACTTCGAAGGTAAGACTTATATCTGCCATGTTCTGAAAATTAACAATTCATTAAAAAAATGTTGACAAAAAATTTCGTCCTTCAAATCTATCGATCAATTAAAATTACTCTAACATTGTTCGACTGATGACTTCAAAAAATTGCTCCCTGCTTCCCTCTTAAACCTCTGTTACGGAAAAGACAGTGATAAAATCTTCAGCCTGAAGCTTTGGTCTTAATGGAAGATACTTTTTGACAAGATTAGGGTCATTTTAATCCATCGGTGTTTAAAGAACGTGTTTTCTAACCAAAATGTCAAAAACGTGATTTAATAAAAAAGAAAATCGGAGTCATGAACAAAAATGAATATAACAGCTTCGAAAAAGAACAAATTACCAAATACGGAACGTTTCCGGAACGTTTCCGTTTCGGACACAAGTTCTTCTTCTTTCTTCTCGTATGCCTTTATATCTGGAGTCCCGTTTCGAAGATGAAGGTACTCGTCTTTTGGGTTCTTCTCGCGGGCAGAAAATTCTGTTTTTTTTATATTGAGAAGTTGCAGAGGGCCATATCTCTTCTCTATGGGTTGAGTATTTTCTGTATCGCTGCAGTATATGCTCTGCATCTTCCTCCTATCTATAGATAGAACGAAATTGACGTCACTCGAGGTCTTTGTTATTGTTTTTTTTTTTTGCTATCCATGTTTATGAATAATTCTCATTAAACTGTATTCACCAGACTATAAATATTTAAAGTTACACATAGTTTTGAGTGTTGGTCCGTTATACTTCCGGGTGCCAATGTTGTGAGCTTCTTAGCCAAGCGCATTCTGTCTGTAGAAACTTGAAAGGTTTCACACAAAAGCGGATATGTGATTTAGTGTTGCGACACTCGCCTTTGGACCGGATGGGTCAAAGGTTTAAGTCCCGCTCTGAGCGCCGAATAGTTGATTCCTTGGAAAAGGCTCTTTACGCACATTCTCCCAACATATTCAATCAAGTATAAAATGACTCCATGACCAGACGAAATAGTAAATCGCCTAACAGGCTTCATGTCTCGTCCACCATGGTAAGTGTTTCAATTGGCTAGGGACCCCTTGTAAATAACTTTGAGCACGTTTAGTAGATATCGTGCTAAGATATATAATAAATGCTCATATTTTTGGCACAGGTAATGAGACGGAGTTGTACTTTGGATTGTCCAAGACAGATGAGAAAAACAACAAGATTGTGGAGCCTTATATTCCATTTATAAAAACGAAGGAAGAAAATCCAGTGGTCATATCTTTTGAGTAAGTCTAGATTGATACCTTTTATCCTTTCAAGAGAGTGGTATGGGCAGTAAAAATAGAGCATTTCAACAAATTTACAATGATTAATGTTGTCGTCGCCTCACTATATGCAATGATGATAGTAATAATAATGATGATGATGAAGATGATGATGATGATGATGATGATGATGATGATGATGATGATGATGATGATGATGATGATGATGATGATAATAATAATCGGGGCGAAGTGGCCGAGTGGTTAAGGCATTGCACTGTGACCCGGAGGTCGTGGGTTCGAGCCCCGCTTCAGGCACTTTCGTTTTTTTTCCTTGGCAAGATTATTAACCCCCAATCTGCTCACTTGGACAACATGGGTGATACCTGTTGACATCAGACATCTCGTTTTATAAAAGATCATTCAAATAGGACAGAGAAGTCGTGATCTCACACCTTATATTCTTCCGGTTCCAAACTCATTGAAAGTGGTATATTGCTAGTCCTTCAGAGGACTAATAAAGAATAGGTTACATGTTAAATCTCAAGTTGGCATGTGTAAGAAGCAGGAAGTTTAAGCAGATTCTTAGGATTACGGGACGTAAAAGAGCGAGGATGAATGATATTGACTGACGGTCAGCGTGTAATATTTAAACTAGAAAATACGATGTTATCACTCGGAAACCCGAAGATCAATAGGATTCAATAGTCTGATGTCACGTCCGCCCAGCAACGAGCAGCTTGGTTCTAAACAAAGAAGATCGGTATTTTCTATTTTTCATGCTGGCTAGAACTTTTTCACATGTCATGCGATTAGAATGTATAAAATTCAAAACATGATCAGATTTATAATGATTTTCTCCTCTGGATATACTTTTATGCTCGTCGGAGAAGTATTTCATAAGGGCGTCCGCCATTGTTCCGATAGTTTAGAACCAGTTACCAAGTTACTATGCGTCATTATGAGGGAAGTGACGTCACCACTGTTGAATCCTATCCCATTACACAAGGTATGTATCCAGTCATCCGGAAGAGTAATTTTACACTTCCAATGAGATTGGAACCAGTTTTTTTTTTGACATCACACTCTTATTCCCTATTCTTAAAAAAAAAAAATTCTTCACAGCTACAGACACCATTATTATGTCAACCTCGTTATCACCGTCCAAACTGAAGATGATATAGGTATTCATAGCAAGAATTACAGCATCTCTGTCCGGGATGGTGATGATGGTGGTGACAACAACCGTATCGTTGTAGAGAATGGACAGAGGGAATGGAGACGAGTCAATTTGACTATCAGCGATGGGAACATTCTGCCAAAGGTATTGACTGTAGTACTGTTTGTTGTCATCTATATTGGGTTTGTCGTTGATTTCCTGTACTATTATAGGTGACATTTCACTACCTTATCATCATCATCATCATCATCATCATCATCATCATCATCATCATCATCATCGTCGTCGTCGTCGTCGTCATCGTCATCATCATCATCATCATCATCATCATTATTATTATTGTTATTATTATTGTTATTATTATTATTATTATTATTATTATTATTATTATTATTATTATTATTATTATTATTATTATTATTATTTTATTATTATTATTATTATTATTATTATTATTATTATTATTATTATTATTATTGTTATTATTATCATTAACATCATCAAACAACATCATCATCATCATCATCATTTTTATTACCTATATTCCCATCATTATTATCTGTATTAGGTACAATACAGTTTTAGTAAAGATCAATGTAAAATAAGTTTTTTCTATTTACAACAATACAGACAGCTTCATGAACTATTGTCGAATTTGCGGCTTTGTGATCCAGTGGTATGACTCTCAGTTTTCGGATTGGAAGGTCCTGGGTTCGGGCCCGGCTCGGCGCATAGTTGAGTCCTTGGAGAAGCCCTTTACTCACATTCTTTCACCGTACTCAGGTGTAAAATGAATACCTAGCCGTTAACACCGTTGACTCTGTCCGAAAAAATATGTAATATCGCCTAACAGGCCTCATGTCCCATACTAAATGTTAAATGTTGCTGTTGGCCAGGGACCCCTTGTAAAGTGCTTTGAGCACATTTAGTGGATATTGCGCTTTATAAAAACTCAATTTTAATTCTTTTTTTAAAGATACAGGTGGAGATGAGGGCTGTTGTGGACAAGCATAGGATGACTAACGTGAATTGTAGACATTGTATACAGATTAGAAATATGACCATCGCACAGCTGAGTAAGTATCGTTATCTTCTACCACTTTTATCATCATTGAAGCGTCAAGACCGTCATTAGTCATTATTGACGAGTATTGATTGGTCTTCCTCTTCTTCTTCTTCTTCTTCTTCTTCTTCTTCTTCTTCTTCTTCTTCTTCTTCTTCTTCTTCCTCATCATCATCATCGTCATCGTCGTCGTAGTCGTCGTCGTCATCAGCATCATCATCATTATCATCATAATAATAATCATCATCATCATCAACATCATCATACTCATCATCATCATCGTCGTCGTCATCATCATCATCATAACTGATACATTTTGGTGATCTCAAACTAAGTATACTGATGCTATGCTCTTTGAACCTGTATCTTGGGTACTTGGCACTGATATGGCCTTAATCCCCCGGAAACCCCTTAAAAACAAAAAATACAACAACAAAAAACCGAAAAAAACCCCATCAAAGCAAAACACAAACATTGTAATATCGCCCAACAGGCTCCACGTCTCGTCCAACATAAGTGTTGCTGTTGAATATGGATCCCCTGTAAAGCGCTTTAACTTTAAGCATGTTTAGCGGATATTGCTCTTCATCACGTGTCCGTATTTTGAGGGTCTGATAACCCAAAATATTATGGTAGGCCTCAACACTGTAATCTAAAATCTCTCAAACTAACGCGAAAAAAGAATGTCCATTACAATAATGTTAAAACAACCCCAAAATTGTATTCGATTATCAGACCTGTATAATATAGGTACGTGTAGGCTCTTCATAAATACTCATTAACTTACTCAACCCTAACACCGACTATATCCGTAGTTAACTCGGGTTACTTTTACCCCATGACTATTTATTACATTTTTCTGAGACAAATTAAAGGCGTAGTATCAAAGCTAGTGGTTTTAATCGTAGTTGAAGAAAGCTATAAGGCACATGTTTATTTTTAATACATTTTTTCCAGTTTTGAAAAGTAGCAAACATCAGGATTGAGTGAGTTAAAAATGCTATTTATTAAAAAAATTTGTTTTCTTTCCAGCGTCCATGGGTAACATTCCACCTTATACATTGGCTGTCCAACACAAAAGTATCCGCTGGATCATCTTGATTATCGTATCGGCCATGGGACTTTTCGTGGGTCTGGTTGGTGTTCTTGTGCTCTTGGTGCGCAGATTTTATGAAGATGAGAACCGGAGGAAGAAGAGGATTTCTGAAAAGATGGAATTTGCCATGGTGGAGAGAAGGTATCAGGAAGAAATGTACACGAATATTATTCTCAAATGCGAGCAGATGTTTAAAGACAGCAGTAAGCTTAGTGACGACATGCTTTGGTGAAACAGTGACAGATCCATGCACACTTTATCTGATCTTGGTGAAACAGTGAAACATTCATGCACTTTTTTCAGATCTTTGATGAAAAACAGTGACAATCTGTGCACACTTTATCTGATCTTTGGTGAAACAGTGACAAATTGATTCACTTTTTAAAGATCGTTAAGGAAAAACAGTGACAAATCCGTGCACACTTTATCTGATCTTTGGTGAAACAATGACAAATTCATGCACACTTTATCTGATCTTCGGTGAAACAGTGACACATTTATGCACACTTGTTAGATCTTCGGTGAAACAGTCCAACACTTGTGTAAGGCTACTTCTTTACTAAACATGGTCAATCGACCACAATCAACGAAATGAAGGACTGGTTTTCTTACAGAGTGATGTAGAGGTCTAGCTGTTGCTGCTCGAAGCTCGAAGAACTAAATAAATAACAAGATGACAACGCCACTACCACATTATCTCATTCGTCTGTAGTGTTTCATTCATCTTGTTTTGTTGATAACGGGGAAACCCGAAACGTCAATTTTAACTGTTTTCGTATATTAAATTGAAGCTTACATTCAATATTTCACATTGTTTTTGATTTCTTATAGAGTAAATAAAGAGGGAAACATTTAATTTGGTGTCCTAGGGAGCTTCCGGCTAAAAAAAAATGTTGCAGCTCTGTGTACTGATGATCGCCGTGGTGAGTGAACTGTAGATCATGTCAAATGGGGAATTTCATTTAATAGGATTCAATAGTCTGATGTCACGTCCGTCTAGCAATCAGCAGTTTGGTTCTAAACTATTCTTCATCTTGGCTAGAACTTTTTCACATGTCATGTGATCAGAATACATAGTCAAAACACGATCAGATTTATTACGTTTTTTTTTCTCTGATACACTTTTATGCTCGTCGGAGAAGTATTTCATATTGGCGTTCGCCTTTGTTCCGATACTTTAGAACCAGTTACTAAGTTAATATGCGTCATTACGAGGGACGTGACGTCACGACTGTCGAAGCCTATTCTCGTCAAAAGCTGCATTGGGTGGGTGGTAAGAAATTACCAAATGGGTCACACGTATTCAACAATGGTAATATTAAAAAAAAAATGAAGAGAGAGAGAGAGAGAGAGAGAGAGAGAGAGAGAGAGAGAGAGAGAGAGAGAGAGAGAGAGAGAGAGAGAGAGAAAGAGAGAGAGAGAAAGAAAGAGAGAGAGAGAGAGAGAGAGATAGAGAGAGAGTCAGAGAGAGAGAGATAAAGAGAGAGAGATAAAGAGCGAGAGAGAGACAGAGAGAGATAGATAGATAGAGAGAGAGAGAGAGAGAGAGAGAGAGAGAGAGAGAGAGAGAGAGAAAGGGGAGACAGGGGGAAATGACAATGATAATAATGAATCACTCCTTTCTCTTTGAATTATAAAAAGGTCAGTTTATTAAGAACGACACCAAGCCTATCATCTATCATTGCCTTTTATTTGGTGGTGTAATATAGCATTCGTTCACGGGTTTGGGTTTATTAAATGAGTTATTTTTATCGCGGCAAATAATTCACGAGCTTGCTTTAAAAAATTCTAAAAGTGAGCTTTATATAGCGCGATATCCACTAAATGTGCTCAAAGCGCTTTACAAGGGGTCCCTGGTCAACAGCAACATTTAACATGTAGGACGGGACATGACGCCTGTTAGGCGATATTATTACAATTTTTCGGACAAAGAACGCAGTTAACGGCCAGGTACTCATTTTACACCTGAGTACGGGAATTTGAGTAAAGAGCCTTTTCCAAGGACTCAACTATGCACCGAGAGCGAAACTCGAGCCCAGGACTTGCCTTTATTCCACCCTTCA
Organism: Berghia stephanieae; assembly: GCF_034508935.2. Lineage (NCBI taxonomy): Eukaryota > Metazoa > Mollusca > Gastropoda > Nudibranchia > Aeolidiidae > Berghia > Berghia stephanieae. The sequence goes on from NC_088369.1 coordinate 11,201,371, forward strand.
AAGTAACTTCCCTAGCTATTTCATAACTAATAATTTGTAAAAAAAAGCTTGATTTTAAAAAATTGATTCGTTATGCCAATTTTTTAAAAATGGTCATTAAACAAACAAACAAAAGTCCCATCTGGACACTAAACATGGAAATGGGAAAAGAAATTCAAGGCTATTATCAACGTCTACGGACATTTACTAGAAAATATGATGCTTCTAAAATTTTGACATTTACCTTCCGAATTTTTCAGTAATTCTTTTGGCATTTTTTCCTTCATTAATCTGACTGTCTAGTCATGCCGGCTATTTTTTGCTGTTGTTGTTTTCACTTTTCTTTCTATTTTTGAGACTTTTGTTTATGGGTGAGGTTCCTTACCTCCCACAGTGGGCAGGGAGGAACTTACTGTCTCTTCTATCCCCCTATATCTGTTTCCAACATGCTTTCTGTCTTTGCCTTGGAAGGAGATTACTTGGTTTTGTCCAGATCCTGGCCAGATACCCTAGCTGGGAGGAAAACAGTCAAATACATCGTTAGAGTTTTGGGAGATGATATATTTTTGTATTGTAAATCATCTCTATGTTCTGCTTTGTATTTTTTTGTTTACATATTATATATGATTTGTAAACATTTGAGTGTATTGCTTTTAGTTGGCACCTGTGCTTGTGTCTGGATGAGACTTTTAGGTGATCTCAAAGTACTTTGATATTGTGCTCTTGGACTCAATATTTGTTTCCTATTTGAACTAATTCCCCTTTGTCATACATTTTCTTGGGTGCTTTAATTGTTATTCTAGAATATTTTGCTATCCCGCTTTCTTACTTTTTACTGGCGTGATATGACCTTATTGTGCTGCCAGCGCCGTAAAAACATTAAAAACAAAGCAAAACAAACAGAGAAACAGTCAAATGTGTTTATTGGTTTTGGAAGATGTTGTTTTCCCTTGTAAATTATCTATCTTATGTAATTTAATATTCATTTTGTTTTGAATACCTCACGCTTTGTAAATATTTGAACGTATTCTTGGTGGAATCCCGTGCTGGTGTCTGGATTGGACTTTAAGATGACCTCAAACAAAGTACATTGATAGTCTGCTCTTGGAATCTACATCTGTTTCCTATTTGAACAAGTCTCCTTTGTTTTGCCTATTCTGTGGTAAATCTATAATGTTTTGCCATTCTATCATCTTCCTTTTTACTGAAATGACATGAACGATTCGTAAGAGCTGTAAAACCCTTTACCCTCTCCTTACCACCTACAGCAATATCGTCATTTTTGTTACCACACAATATACGTTTTTCTTATTCAGAATGATCTTTGTTTGATTAATAAGAACATCAAAGTTGTGCGGCTATGTGGTCTTGTGGTATGACACTCGCTTTTGGATCGGACGGTCCTGGGTTCGAACCTCGCTTAGCGCATAGTTGAAAGTAGTTGAGTCCTTGAAAAAGGCTTTTTACTCACGTTCTCTCACCGTACTCAGGTGTAAAATGAGTACCTGGCCGTTAACAGCGTTGTCTCTGTCGGAAAGAAATGTGTTATCGCATAACATGCGTCATGCCTCGTTCTAACGTTACGTGTTGCCTATGAGCACGTTTAGTAGATATTGCGCTATTTATCAAAGCACAAGTTTAAAGTTGTTTTGTAGAGAGCTTGTTTGAGATTAAAAAATCAATTCTTCTGCTGACTAAGCCTGACATTTTGGGAAAATACTGAAAATGATCGGTAAGGAGAAAGTTAAATCAAACATCAGCCAATGACTCCGGCCGGGGCGAAAGCAAAAACAGATTAACTCATTCCAAGACAAAGTGACAAAGACAGAAAGCAATCTGGAAAAAGGACATGATAACAGGGGGGAATATCAGACGCTACAACAGTGCGGCTATGCGGCTATGTGGTCTAGTGGTATGACACTCGCTTTCGGATCGCATAGTTGAGTCCTTGGAGAAGGCTCTTTAGTCACATTCTCTCACCGTACTCAGGTGTAAAATGAGTACCTGGCCGTTAACAGCGTTGTAATATCGCCTGACAGGCGTCATGTCTCGTCCTACATGTTATGTGTTGCTGTTGACCATGGACCCCCTTGTAAAGCGCTTTGAGCACGTTTAGTGGATATTGCGCTATATAAAAAAGCTCAAGCTCAAACAGTGACCTTCACCTCCCTGCCCACCATGGATCTTCAAAAGACCCAACTCAGGAAGGGGGAGTCCGGTATGACACACTGCTCTTGACAAAAAAACAAAACAAAAAACAAAAACAAAAACAAAAGCAAAGGAAAAGAAAAGAAAAAATTGAAGTCGTTCAAACGGTTTGAATGATTTAATGAGTTGGCATGATAAAATTTGCAAAATAATAAATGTAATAATGTCAGATCTATACTTCAGAAGTAGCAAACAAACCAAATATTAAAAACAAACAAACAAACAAACAAACAACAAACGAGAACGTTTTACATAAAGAACGAGAGCTATGTAAATATACATCTTTACAAACTCTCCAAAACACACACACACACACACACACACACACACACACACACGTAATTTTTTGAGTGATAAAATGAACAATTTGTTAAAAATCTATGCGAAATACAATGATAGTGTTTTGACACCAAATGTCAATTATTTCAGCCAATCACAAATTGTGTTACACCTATCCACCCAACCATATCTCAGCCAATCACATAATATGTTACAACTAGCCACCCACCACATATGAAATAGTGACTTGGCATTCTCTTCCTCTATCAATATAATAAGTTTCAAACCTTTATTTGGAATGTGACATTTTGGAATTGTTCATTTGGTGTGACATATAAAATATAAGCTCATCACAGTAACGTATATAAAGACAGAAATGTTGATATAAACACAGGAATTTTACACAACTTTGCATAGCTAGCTGTATCTTTCATAAAAAGTAAATCATTTATAGTAAATATTATTATGAATAAATACATGTATAAATAATTTTTAGATATATCTAAATAAAATATATTTATGTATAAAAATAATTTATATGGAATGGTATCTAAATAAAAATAGTTTTAAAAATAGCATCATATAGGTATAAAATATAGATTTTTAAAATCTCTTTTCTCAGAAGTTGCCCAAATTAGCAGAGTTGTCAACACAACAATATTTACCGTCATTCTCACTTGGCCATATATTCATGATATAAAATCATCCTAACTTTTTTTTTCCATCAGATGTTTCTTTCTCCTTACTGGTTGTCAAGTCTTTCAATTTCGCTTTTGAGTTCATGCCAAAAAGTCGTTAATCTGACGTTCGCCACAAAAATACTCTTTAAAAAAAGTTATTTGTAAACTTGAAGGAAACAAAACGGGGTTTATCCGTTACAATTAAATAATGTAAAACAGAACAATAAATCTGACGATCTAGTTCCAACAGAACAGCAGAATTTGTTTCACAAAGGTTTAAAATGTGTGGACAGGGTATCAACGTTGTCCTCACTTTTCACCAACACTTTACATATAATTTAACACTACAAATAATTGCCATAATACGCTTCAACAGTCGTGACGTCACTTCCCTCGTAATGATGCATAGTAACTTAGTAACTGGTTCTTAACTATCGGAACAATAGAGAATGCCCTTATGTAATACTTCTCCCACGTGCATAAAAGTGTTTCCATTTTATACATTCTGATCACATGACATGTGAAAAAGTTATAGCCAGCATGAAGAATAAAAAAGTACCTAATTTCTTTGTCTACAACCAAGCTGCTGGTTGCTGGACGGACGTGACATCAGATTATTGAATCCTATTCTCTTTCTAACTTCGTCTCATAAACATCTTCAAATCATTTTATTTGCATGTCTATTTTATCTTACGCAAGGCCGTTCTTGTACGGATTTATCAAACCCGGCAAAGAAATATAATATCTTTTTTCAATTCGTTGTATGTATTCAAAGTCAGGTAAACGTTTTTCACTTTAAACAAATCACCATGAACAAAATGATGAAAAAAAAACTCAATTAAATTACATACACACCCACTCCACCAATCAACACAAACACACCACAATCACAAACACACACACACCACAATCACAAACACACACACACACCACAATCACAAACACACACACACCACAATCACACGCACACATATATACGCATACACATGATTTATTAGAAAAGTGTTCAAGAGAACCCGAGTTGTTATTGAATTTATTTTTTTTGGATTCAAACTGAATGTAACGACAATATAAAAAAAAAGAAACTTAAAAAAGAACAATCTGACAACTCTTACTTCGGTCAAATCTGATATGGCTCGTAATTGCCAGATATAGAAAATAAGTATGAGAATGAAATAATGTAAATCGCCATAATGATTATATCATATTATGTTATATATTATATACATTTTGATATTAAACTTCGCTTTTGGTGATTTCTGACGGTGTTTTACATTCACCATAGAATGAGACAGAGAGAGAGAGAGATCATGAAATATGAATATGGATAATAGATAGTAAAAATGAATGAGAAGGCACTGGTCTAAAAAAATAATATAAATCCAAAAGATGTATAAATAGAAACAGTGTCAGACAAAGTAGTAGAAAGAAAAACAAAAGAAAAGATAAACTCCCGAAAAACCAGTCTTCTTCTTTCGGAAAAATTGATTTTAAATTATTATTATTATTTTATTTGGGGGGGGGGGTATTTATCTTGTAGTTTTCTTCTCACTTTGGGCGGCACTGTATTACGGAATATACACAACTGATATTATATCTACAGGGGTGTCCATAGAGTAAGGGTTGATGGTATTGATTGGTTCACAACTCCTTCACTATTGAAATTCAATCGAATTGTATAGTGACAATAGGCGACTTCCTTCATCAGTTATTACAACTTATCTCTCTCAGCCAAATCTATAGATGCTATGCATATAGGTAAAATACTCACAACATCTGTCAGCCGGATAAAACAAATCACCAAACAAAAGTATGTATCTATGTGTAACTTTGAACGTTAATCATCTGATATAACTTAGTGAAAATTAATTTACCAAAATGGCTGTCTAAAAAAAACAAACAAACAAAAAAAAAAAACAAAAAAACAAAAACAAAAAAAAACAAAGAGCTGAGTGACGTCAAATTCGTTCCTTCTATACAGCCTATAGCGTGAATAAATAAATAGTGAATGAAGTACAACATCTACCCAGCCTTCGTGAACACCCTGTAATTCACGAATACAATATGAACTACAATATAATGATAAGAGTATTGAACATTGTATACTTCCGGTGGCGCTTAATGGCGACGCTTGGTTTTTCATTGCTCTGTTATTAGCTCTGTTGTTATTATTATTATACACGTATAAAAACATTTTCATAGTTTTTACATTGTTTAACTAACTCAGCCCTAAAAACGACTATATCCGTAATATACCCGTGTTACCTTTTTACCCCATGCCTATTTATTACTTTTTTCTGAGACAAATTATACGCGTAGTATCAAAGCTAATGTTTATTAGTTTTTACATGTTAATGATAGTTGAATAAAACTATCTATGTATATGCTCGTTTTTAATACATTTTTTTTCCAATTTTGAAAAGTAGCAAAAATCTCCTGGATTGAGTGAGTTAACACACCTATAACAATTTTTCCTCAAAGTAAGATGCATATCAATGTAATCCATGGAATGTTCATTCTTTTCTAAAATCAGTTTCCGTATTATATTTTTTCAAACTATGAAAGGATTTCGCCTAAAAGTTGACTAAAATTGTCAATTTGATTACTATACATTACAAAAATGTTTTTAAAATGGTATTAGAATGGGTTTAAAATTAAAAATGCATCCTTATATTATATATATATATATATATATATATAATATATATATATATATATATTATATATATATATATATATAATATAATAAGTGAGTAATGTAATTAGGCTATAAATGAGACAGCAGTATAAAAATGAACGACATCATAAAGATATGAATTATATCATAAAATATACACAAACAATACAATGATTGATAATAAAAATTTAGAATTTCATTGTATCATAATTTAAACTAAATACATATTTAACACTTACTTAAAACGCACTTATCACCTAAAGGTTATCTTTATCATTAAGGAAATCAAATCATTTATTTTTGATCAGCATTTTTTAACAAGCATTCCATTATCAAAAAATCATATGAGGATTACATAATCAATGATAATTATTGATTAATCTGTTAGCACCTTATTGATAATACAAATTCCAAATCATCACGTCATAAGTAAAACTAATCGACAGCTATATCTCACAGGGTCACTGCTTGAAAATTTTTTTTTTAAAGTCCTTGAATTTACCCAAGTATTAAATTGGGGGGTAGCGTGACTTAGCGGTACGGTCTTTGCTTCGTACCCGAAAGGTACTGAATTCGATCACCCGCCGCCCCTCCGCTGTCTGGGCTTGAGCAAAAAACCATTTTCTCAAGCCAAATATTATAATCATACTCTATAAATATTATTCTCGTTTCTACATCAAGCATTGAATAAATAGCCAAAGATTTTAAATGAACACGTCCGCAAAATGTTAAATTTTTCTGAGATAGAATTAAAGTTACAATTTTTAAAAAAATGATCAAACATTTTTACCCCATAAACTAATTCAAAAATAAAAAGACAGTTAACTGCTATATCTGAAATTTTTCTGTTCAGATACGATAGGGGGGGGGGTGGCATTGGACATCTATGTCAATCACGTAAGTTATCAAAAGAAATTTATTTGATTTAATATTTTTAAAATGTACTCTTAATGAAGACGGATAACAGCATGTTTTTGCTTGCCCATTTCAGGAAATGTTACACTGAATTATACTCGTATTGATTTGAATTCAATCTTATGAAGAAAAAAATGCTTGTCCTATGTACTGATCAGCATGTATAAGCATTGAAAATTAAAAAAAAAAAATTAGGTAAATTAAAAAAAATAAGAATAATTTAATTAAAAATAATAATCTTTAATATTTAGTGATATCATTTAGCCTTTTCAACTTTTTGAACAATACAAATAATATAAGACATTAACTTCAGTTTTACAGCAGATCATACATAATATACTCCATATAATACACCAAGCTCATGCGCGTTGCAATAAACCAAAAGATTTAATCATGTGTCTCTTATCCTTAGAATTGATCTAAACGCTTGTAACCAGCGCACATTATTAAAATTAAAATTTGAAAAAACAAAAAACAAAACAAAAACGACGAAAGGAGTTAAAATTGACACATTCAGGTTCATTAATCTATCTTCTTATAGATTATCTCCCTTACTTGTTTCAATTATCTATATATAGGTAAGGGGGATAAATCTAGCTATTAATTCAAACGTTGTCACTAAGAACACGTATCCATATCTGAATTCATCTTATTTAGTAATCTTAAAAACTGTCGTACTTTCAAAAAAAAATATATATATACTTATGGCTTTTATAATGTGACCACTGAATTATATTGACACCGTCTATTGAGGAAACTTTGCCTTAAAGGGAAACCTTGATGTGAATTTAGATCATTGTATGTTTTAAATCATCTCAGATTTGTTGCAGTTATTGAATCCGTTAACTCTCTCCTTACCAGCCATTGTCAGGATTTTCCCCAAATCTTCACACCCAACTAACACAAAAATATATTTTTATCACTCAAACACAATAGCAGTAAGTTCTTGCGATACATAATTTCTTTAGCAAAACATGCTCTACAACACAATGTTCATTTTCTTTAAATTTTATGATGTACACGAGAAAATGGAATAAATAAAATGTTGGTTGTATCGTAATGAATGTGACGATTAATTTCCTATAGTTGGTAAGGAGAGGATTAAACACTAGAATTTTCATTAAAGGAAAAAACTGCCACAAAATGAAACAATCTCTAATTGGTATAACTTCAAATAGGCCAAGTTTCTCCCCTTTTGACAAAGTGACCCCAGTTCACGGTATTTCTCTAACTACCATGCTATGGAATTACTTTTTGAAAGCTTTGGCAGCTTTTACTGCACGCATTATTTTACTCTTGGCACTGGCCAGCTTTTCAACGATGATAGTGTTCTCGGGGTTGACCTCCAACTTGCTGGGATCGGTGATGACTCTTGCCTTGATGAACCCTTTCATGATGGCCTCTTGAACTCCGACCTTGACCCCTGTCAAATTGTTAATGTACTGCCCTGTCTCCTTGTCCAACAAACCGTCTCTCACAGCATCGGCAAAGGAAACCTGAGGATGGAACAAAGACAGTCTATAAATATACTCCTCCTCCTCCTTAACCGCATCCTCCTCCTCCTCCTCCTCCTCCTCCTTCTTCTTCTTCTTCTTCTTCTTCTTCTTCTTCTTCTTCTTCTTCTTCTTCTTCTTCTTCTTCTTCTTCTTCTTCTTCTTCTTCTTCTTCTCTTCTTCTTCTTCTTCTTCTTCTTCTTTCAACTTATTACGCAATCTGCTGTGTTACCATAGTGAATGCCACATCTCCATGCAGGGACGGCTGGTAATAATGGGCAGGGTGGGCAAATACCAGCCTGTTTTTTTCAAGTTATAAGCTGTATTACCAGGTCCGAAATAATCTAATCTAAATTAGATAATTTCAAAAGTTACTACTTAAACTTGATACTTCGTACTGAAATCAATTTGTGTGTATTTTTGATAGATTGCGAATGACCATGCACCCCGTAATGCATAAACCAGGATACGCTCCTGTTCTTTTTATCAACACCCCCCCCCCCCTCCCCTCCCCAACCACTCCACTCCGCCCACATCGTCATCTCATCGTCACGTCGCCTGACGGTGAACTAACTCCGATTTTTGCTGTCTGGCCTCTCTAGTACTAGGTCGGGCTAATTCAAATGAGCCCACCTTAATAACCAGTGAACACTGAATAGAGCTTTTGGCAAACGAACTTTTTCTTATTTATTGCCTTACTTGTGCTGGTACCATTGATGTAATGACTTTGGGAAGGTTCCAGTATTGAATTAAATTTATTAACTTACTAATATTATATCAATTTAGTATTAATTTGTGTTGTTTTTATATATTTGTTTATCCATTTAAATTATTTCTTTTTTTTCTCGTTTTCTTTAAGTACTTCTCAAAACTCATTTATTTAAATTGTTTTCTTATTTGTTTTTTGTTGTTTTTTTTGTTTTTGTTTTTTAACAAATTAATTTGTTAGTTCTTTTTTTTATTATTCTTAAAGTAATTACCGCTGTATTTTTATTGCCAGACTAAATAATTTTGCAAAACAATGTAATTTTCTATTGTATTTCCTCTAATAAAACAAAACATTTTATTCAAAAGTCACGACTAAATAAATATTAATACAACCACCATTTTGGTTTTCTCAACAATTGAATTAGTATACGAGAAATACTCTTCTGAGTAAGGAGAGAGTTGAATTCTAAGTTATAGAGGAAATAAAGACGTTTAAAGGAAGGGTGGGCAGATTCCGTACTTGCCCGTCCTGAAGCTAATACATACATAAGATAGTTCGCGACGAAGAGGCGGGAAGCTAGGGGTTGGTTGGGGAAGGAGCATAGCACTCTTGTATAGATAGCATTGGGAAGGAGTAAAGATAACACGGTCGTTATTGTGATAGTATAACGAATGCATGAGGAGAGATTGATAACATTCTTTTGTCTTAATTGTATTGTGTGAATTATTGGCGAAAGCCTAAGATTAAATAAACTTTGTAATATCGTATGGTGGTAACCATCATTGTCGACGACATCGTGGTTGTCATCATCATCATCATCATCATCATCATCATCATCATCATCATCATCATCATCATCATTAACAACAACAACAACAACAACAACAACAACAACAACAACAACAACAACAATATTAACAACAAGTACAACAATCGTCTCCACAACTATCATTCTAACCAACAGCACCACCAAAACCACTATCATAATTACATCCTCCCTCACCGCCTCGTCTTCCTCCTCCTCCTCCACCACCACCACCACCGCTACCACTATTCCAACCACTACCACCACCGGCACAATCATTCTAACCACCAAGACAGCAGTAAAAATGATGCAATTTCAGCTCTGAATGAAACTCGAGTCATATCGCTGTTGTTGCTTCTCGATGAAAACTTTAAGGTTACTACATACTACTGAAAACCAGTAATGTAACAGAAATATTAATCTCGCCGTTGAGGGATTAAAGCATCTCTTTAATTTTTCGAGTGAACGAAATGGACTTCTATTGTCAAGGTGTTGTCGCATTATGTCTCGTCGCTTTAGTTTTTAGTTGTATTCTCTTTCGTGATTATTTTTTGATTACGTTTGGAATAATTGAAATCTACTGGTATTGTCATTTCATTGTGAATGTGATTATTTGTGGTTGAAATATTTTTTTTAAAGGTGAAAAAAAAATTATAATTAAAAAAATAAATAAATAAATAAATAATATATATATATATATATATATATATATATATATATATATATATATATATATATATATATATATATATATATATATATATATGACCGGATCATCTTTGCCCAACCACTGTAAATAGGCTAGAACCGCCACTGTCTCCATGTATCTCGGTTAAATTATGTGCCATCTTCCTCCATGCCCAGTTCTTTCATATCGTCCTTTACTCTATCCATCTATCTCCTCTTCGGACGTTCCTTTTTTTTTCGTTTTCCCGCTAATTGTATAGCGAATATTTTCTTCCCTACATACTAATCTATAAATACACTATGATAAAAATAACCGAAACATAACATGAATCAGTGTTGTGCCTGCTTATATGCGCACGTAATCAGACACCAATGGTGCAGCTACAAAGACTATTAATTTGATTCTGTGGTCAAGTCAGTATAAAATGTCAATTAAAAATACAAACATTACAAGACTGTCTTTCAATCTTTGTTGAATTTACTCATGAAAAAAAATGTCATCTTTAAAAAAAAGCACAGTGATAATAATCTGATGCAGATGTGGGATGATGAGAAACTAGGTTTGTGGCTTTACTTTTAAAACTCCTCTCAAGAAAAAACGATAAATCAAGGATATCCCGCAAAAAAAAAACAATAAAAAGGCAAGTGCGACCGACCCATCCCTTCAGACCACTGATTAGATCTGAATAGAGTGTGTATGAAACTGTGCCAGACAGACATAAACAACAATAAAGAAAAATACAAGAAGAAACCATCTCCAAAAACCCCATCCCTGTCGGAGCTGACAAGCTAATCTTTTGGGATGATTTTTACATTGTATTTTTCTTTCTTGCTTTGTCTGGCACTTAGGGAAGCCTGTATTATTATATGGAAATATTTCGTGCAAAGCTTCTCTTCATCAAATGTTGCCACTCTTAATTCATAGAAAAGGATACATATCCATCTAGATTGCCCTCAACTGTTGCCTTTAAACAGCCAATGCTTTCAACTTTTAAAAAAACCAACCAAAAGATTTCAAATAGTCGGTTTTCAGGCTTTAGGGGGACATCCCTGGGCATCGTTGCATGCACTCTTTTTCAGATCTTTGTTTTACACCAGTGCCTGCTCCCTTATTCTGGAAATCAAGAATGAGAGCAAATAATATCGGAAATTTCTTGATAAAATTGGAAGGATTGGCAGGTTTGTTTTGGAATAGAGGAGAGAAAGAAGGGGTTTGGCTACGACCCTACCTTTGCCTTCTTCTTCTGATCAGCAACTCCATGCACGGCGTACGTCTTTGTGACACACTCGGGTTTGGCAAGATTGGCTCCTTCAATCTCGTGGTACTCCACGTGTACGAGACCTGAGTGGATGGCGTCTATGATGGGCAATGATTGTCCGTCTTTGTCCCTGGGAATGACATTTGTTTAGAGATACTGGTTTAGAGACTCGTTTAATTTTATTGTCTACTTTTGAATATAAACAGACTTTCTCAATTTGCATGGAATAAAATTGAATATCAAGCGAATGCTGCTTTAGGTGTTATAAAAATCATGCAATAGATAAACAAATAAAATAAAATAATACCATGCATTTGATTAAATCATGCAAAACCAAAACAAAACTCAACAACAACAACAAAGAATTAACGTACATTAAAAGTAAAATAAAAATAAAAGCGAATAATGACCTCCAAAAAAATAAAACTCAACGGAAAGCAAAATTAATTAAAAATTAGCCATGGACCAAAGATCATGCTTTTTTAAACAGATTAACGGCCGTACTCTAGACAAGCGCGTATCTCAAAAGTTGGCCAGAAAACTCGTCCTTCAAAAATATCGATCGATTTAAATGACCCTCATATCTTGGTATAATCTCACGAGGTCCCAGGTTTGAGAGAATTTCTTTTTGCCAAGACGAGAGTCATTTACATCGATCTGTATTTGAAAGACGAGTTTTCTGGCCAAATATTTAAATACGTATCTTTCCAGAACACGACGTGCTAAAGAAAAATAAAATAAAATAGAAGCAGTTTACTGCAGTTTCTGGAGCTTGATACCAAATCTATTGTAACAGTTACAAGCTTTAAAATATCACTCACAGTTATTTGAATTTTGCATACAAAAAAAGGGAAATTCGTGCATCATTTCATCAATATATAATCCAATAAAATATTCGAAGGCATATTTAATTAATAAGAATGATTATACCGTAGTAACCAAATTTAGTTTTAAAACTGTAGGGAAGAAGCGAGTATATTTATTTAGAACATATCTACTATTGTACCGTAATGCATCATAATTCTTCAATCATTCGCCCAACAAGCCAACTAGAACCAAATGTTTAGGTATTTTAGGCTACACAGTAGGTTGTCTATTCGACGCCTTTTACCACTGAACTAGGGGAGAAACTCCGTGTGATATCAAATCCTCAAATCCTCTACTCTACTCTTTTGGTTCCTAAATTATTGGAAGTGTGTATGTATGTAACCAGTCCTTCGGAGCACTGATAATGGATAGGTTACATAATAAAGGTAGCATAACTTTTTCAGTAGCAAGATGTATAGGACTTAAGGGACGTAAACGAGCGAGAATGGATGGTCAATAATGACGACCAACACATTACACTAATTAATTAATTAATTATGCCTTTAGCGCCACGATATCATAAGATATCGTCGCCTAGGCATTTCACGAAGGAATATAGATAACTCATCAAACAAGATGTCTGATGTCAACAGGAATCACCCATGTTGTCCAAGTGAGCAAATTGGGGGTTAATAATCTTGCTCAAAGAAAAAAAAGACGAAAGTGCCTGAAGCGGGACTCGAACCCGGGTCATCCGGATCACAGTGCAATGCCTTAACCACTCGGCCACTATTAAGAATAGAAAAGGAGATGCCATCACTCTGAAACCAGAAGATGAATTCCACACGGTGTGTATCCAGTCCTCCGAAAGTGGGGGGAGGGGGCTGGGGGTGAGGGGAGGGGGGGGGCTGGGGGGTGAGGGGGGGGGGTACACTTCCAATAAAATAGGTACCAGTTTTTTTGACATTACATTTTTCTTCCCTATTGTGACGATATCTGATATATGTGACCCTTCGCCTCAAAACGGTATTAAGTCGGGTTGGTTAAAATTTTGAAAATTGAATTTATAGCCAGAAATATCAGACTTGTGTTGAGTTTTTACGTTTTATTGAGGAGAATGGATATCACATTTTTAGGTGCTAATAATAATAATAAATGGCATTTATATAGCGCTTTACCCCGTTGTCACAGGCTCTAAGCGCTTTACAGTGATATAAAACAAAACATATTACAGTGAGACAAGTGTGAAGGAAACGTGATACGAATTCAATTTAACAACAACAAAATATGAAAATAATATTGCAACATTATGACGTAAAAAGATAAAACTTTAAGCGAGATTTGAACGTTGTCAACGAATCCGAGCATCTCACGTGTGACGGGAGAGAGTTCCAAAAATGGGGGGCCGAAAATTGAAAAGACTGTTCACCTATTTTACGCAACGGCTTAGGTTTGACAAGGATTGATTGGTCATTGCTTGACCTCAAGTTTCTATTGGGGACATATATGTTTAGAAGGTCTTTAATATAGGAGGGACTGTTCGTGCTTAGGGATTTGTAGACAACAGTACAAATCTTATAGGCAACTCTTTTTTCAACAGGAAGCCAATGTAACTCACGGAGAAGAAGAGTTGCTGACGGGTATTTTTTGTTATTGCGTACAATGAGCCTGGCTGCGTTATTTTGAGCAACCTGAAGTTTGCTAATTTTGTCTTTAGTTAAATTCGCCCAAAGGGAGTTACAATAGTCCAATTTAGATAAAACCAAGGAATTAATTAAAAGTTCTGTTATATGCTTCGGTATTAAATTACGAATTTTGCTTATTTTTTTCATTTCTATGTACATAGATTGTATGGTGTTATTCACGTGGCTTGTCATGGAAAGATCTTTATCAATGATGACGCCAAGGTTTTTTGCTTTATTTGAAAATTCTATTGTGCTATTTCCGAGAGTAATTAGTGATTTATTTGCCTGTTTAAGGATACTCGGTCTTCCACACATTAAAATCTCAGTTTTACTATCATTTAATTTTAACTTATTGTGGTACATCCAAGATTTAATCTCATTAAAACAGCTCGTAATTCGTTGTATTAAGAACTGTAAATTACTAAGGGGTGCTGAATCATATTTTGCGTATCATCTGCATAAAAATGATAACTCAGATTGAATCTGGATATCACACTAGAAAGGGGCTGCATATATACTGCCACCAATTTATATTTTTGACCAGTTTCATAATAAATTCGGCTTTTAGGCATGTGGTTCGTCCGACATAATACCGTTTTGAGACGATGGGTCACATATAAAAAGCACACAAAATAGACTTGTCTGTCTTATATTCCAACACAACCATGTGAGGAACAAACGGTGTGAAAGATAAGTAATGCCACAATTTTGTGTGTGAATTTTTTTGACTTGAACGAATAACAGGGTGTAAGATAATATAAGCTAAAATGAATATGTTAAAATGAAAATGTAAAACTACATCTAAACTAAATTAAACATATTATTATGTACTACACATTTATGAGATGATAAATATACATAATGTGATAGAAGATAGGAAAATATTGAAGAAATTAGTTGATATATTTTCTTTTTTTTTAGATAGTCGAAAAGTGAAAGTGTATGTATCTAATGAAATATAAAGGTTTATATTTTTAGTGACTACAAATATTTAACAAATATCTAAATCTAGATACCTTTAAGATACACAAATCATACGATAAATATCATGAAAAACATCTTATTCAAAACAGCGGTTTAAAAACCAACAAACTGGAGTTTACACAAGATTGAGATTGATAACTTTTTCTCCCTATTCTTTCTTCCCTGTTAAAAATTATAGGTTCACATTGTTTTGCTTTTTCAAAAATATTTTGAAAAAATATCTTGTCCAATGTTCTTTCTCTAAAGTGTGGGGAAAGGTGAAATCTATAATATGATGTACATTTTACTATATTTGTTTAAATGCAAATATTGCTGCTCGAAGCTCGGAGAAATAAATAACAATGTGAAATTGAATGTAAGCTTCAATTGAATATACGAAAACAGATAAAATGGACGTTTAGGGTTTCCCCTTTATCAACAATACAGGATGAATGAAACACTACAGACGAATGAGATACATTATCACATTATCTCATTCGTCTGTGGTGTTTCATTCATCCTGTATTGTTGATAAAGGGGAAACCCTAAACGTCCATTTTATCTGTTTTCGTATATTCAATTGAAGCTTACATTCAATTGCACATGGGTATTTATATATTTGTTTAATATCGTTCAATGGAGGGTGGGGGTGGGGGTGGGGGGGGGGGCGTTACACTCCGGGACAGGTCTTGGTTACCCCAACAGGCCTTACTCACCCCGCCCATTCCACGGTATTCAGTTTGATATATAAATGTTCGTAGCTAGAAACAAGGTAGATGTCAGTCTAGGTATATCACATTTAGTTTGTAATCGTATAATATGGTACGTGTTTATAAACGATTTTATTATACATTATAATCGCAGGGACAAAAATATTGCAGCAAAAATTCAGACAATTTTAACGTTGAAAACACGCGATTGATTTTTTTAAAATTAAGTCATTTGACTGTTTCTATGATAAATAGACGAGGCCTTCATATAAAAATGGCTCATTCAAGAACAATTATTTGGCGTAGATCTAGTTTGTATGCCTATAAAGAGACGAAGAAGAATGAATATAACAGTCTCAAAAAAAAAAAAGAACTGAATGCTACATACAGAATGTTTTGGGATAAAAAGGCATCTTCAGCCAATAAAAAAACCCAGTACATTAATTAATTAACCGGCATTAATACAAGACTTTAAATCCAGACAGACAGCAGAAAAGTACTTGGTATTGACATGTCTTGTCAGAAAGTACAACGACACTGTAGATTGTTTCAAGACTGTAATAGATTGTAAGAAATACTGAAAAAGATTAGAACAACACAGTATAAAAAAAAAAACAAAAAAAAAAACAAAAACCAACAAATAAAACCCCATTGAAATCTCAGAATTGAACGTTTTGCGATAAAAATCCAATACTCTTTTTCAGCCAACAATAATTGTTAAGTATTAAGTGTTGAGTATTTTATTATTTTTGGTTGTGAAGTTTAATTCCTTTTTCTTCAAATACTGTTAAATATACTATTGATGTTTAATTTATTTTAAAAATGTGGAGAAATTTATTTGGCAGATGTATCTCATATCGTTGA
Source organism: Berghia stephanieae (assembly GCF_034508935.2). Lineage (NCBI taxonomy): Eukaryota > Metazoa > Mollusca > Gastropoda > Nudibranchia > Aeolidiidae > Berghia > Berghia stephanieae. The sequence continues at coordinate 11,218,091 of NC_088369.1, forward strand.
ATTCTTATACTTATAGCTGTTTGAATTTTTGTTGCAATAGCTTTGTCCCTCAGCATATGCGTTTTAAATAATATAGTCATCTACTAATAATAAAAACTATTACCATCTGAATTTACAAGACTACAACACTCACCCTTTCCTTATTGGATGCAATAGTAATAAATACGAGAGGAAGTTTACTTTATGAATAATAAGCATACGACTTTATATATACAATATTCTGTTGTTATTCCACAACACAATCTGACTGAGATAACTTGTATAAAACATTCATTATATGCTTAATATAACAAGCTGCATATAGTCACCAATTAAGCATAATATTTTTTAAATATATTATTTTCAGTTAATAAAACACACCAAACAATCAAAGCAATAGGAAAAACAACAACGACAAAAAAAAATTACATTGAGAAACGCTAAATTCAAATATTCTGTGTCAACCGTATTAATCTGTCAATCAGGTACAATGTGAAGACCTTAATGTTAATCATGATTCTAATACTAATGATACTGATGATCAATTTTTTTCTTAATTAATATTTACTTATTCAAAAAAAAAAACAGAATAAGTAAAGACAGCCAGCAAAATTAGAAGTAGGATCATCAATTTTTTTTAAAATGACATCTCGCCTGTGTTTTGTATAATCTTTTAAAAGCAAATATCAATAATTGATTTACTGTAATATGTTGTTGTATCTTATCATCTGACGGCAATTAATTGTTGTTAAATACTTCAGATTCCTTTGTAAAATCTACAATGATTGGGTCACTGCATCTGTCAGTTTTAGAGGAATGCCCTTTGATAGCGTCCTATTACAAATTATGCCTTACTTGTAATGGGTACTGCCTGTGATAGCGTCCTATTACAAATTATGCCTTACTTGTAATGGGTACTGCCTTTGATAGCGTCCTATTACAAATTATGCCTTACTTGTAATGGGTACTGCCTGTGATAGCGTCCTATTACAAATTATGCCTTACTTGTAATGGGTACTGCCTTTGATAGCGTCCTATTACAAATTATGCCTTACTTGTAATGGGTACTACCTGTGATAGCGTCCTATTACAAATTATGCCTTATTTGTAATGGGTACTGCCTTTGATAGCGTCCTATTACAAATTATGCCTTACTTGTAATGGGTACTACCTGTGATAGCGTCCTATTACAAATTATGCCTTACTTGTAATGGGTACTGCCTGTGATAGCGTCCTATTACAAATTATGCCTTACTTGTAATGGGTACTACCTGTGATAGCGTCCTATTACAAATTATGCCTTATTTGTAATGGGTACTGCCTATGATAGCGTCCTATTACAAATTATGCCTTACTTGTAATGGGTACTGCCTATGATAGCGTCCTATTACAAATTATGCCTTACTTGTAATGGGTACTGCCTATGATAGCGTCCTATTACAAATTATGCCTTATTTGTAATGGGTACTGCCTTTGATAGCGTCCTATTACAAATTATGCCTTACTTGTAATGGGTACTGCCTTTGATAGCGTCCTATTACAAATTATGCCTTACTTGTAATGGGTACTGTGGGAGTCCAGAATCTTTCTCTTGACTGCTTCTCCCACGCTAATCTTTTCATCTGTCTTGGGGTCCACCACTTCTTTGATGGTGTAGGGTCTCGTCTCCTGGTGATAGGATAATAATAATAATAATAATAATAATAATAATAATAATAATAATAATAATAATAATAATAATAATAATATAATAATAATAATAATAATAATAATAATAATAATAATAATAATAATAATATTAATAATAAATATATAATAATAATAATAAATAATAATAATAATAAAAATAATAATAATAATAATAATAATAAAATAATAATAATAATAATAATAATAATAATAATAATAATAATAATAATAATAATAATAATAATAATAATAACAATAATAATAATACAAATTTATAAAGCGCTCATTCTCGTGTAAAACACAAGCTCTGCTGGGCCCTTTACAATATAAATTATACAGTTAGTACAATGAAACATTTAACATAGAAACACATTGGCGATTTGGGGGGGGGGGGGGGGGGCGGGGGGGGGGGGGGAGGGGTTGGCAGAGGCCATGAAGTCCTAGTAGTTCACGTTTTTAGCAGAGGCCATTATGTTATCATTCTACATACAATAAAGTAAAAGGAACCGTTTATTTCAGTGCTACAAGTAAGCTCTGCTTACAAGATGTGAATATCACAGCTTGAAAACAAAAACAAAAAAAAAGAAAAGAAAAACACACCAAAAACAAAAAAAGAAAGAAAAAAAACAGAAGACTAAACAGAGAACGTTTTAGACTCAAAACCCTTCTCCAGCCAACAAAAAAACACCAACTAAAACGACAATATTTCAAGCTCAATCCAAACAAATTGGATAAAAGATCTCTGATTCTAGTTTATGTCAGTGCTACAAAGTAAGCTCTACTGACAAGATTTGGATATTGCAGCTTAAAAAAAAAAAAAATAATAAGAACAGATGACTAAACAGAGACTGTTTTGGACTCGAACCCCTTCTTCAGCCAACAAAAGAAACAACTAAAAACGACAATATTTCACGCTAAATCCAAACAGACTGGATAAAAGATAATAATATCTGTATGTGCAGTCAGGAAAAATACATAAAACAGACATGAAGTAGAACTTCAGAACTGCCATTAGGGCCTTGAAGCTGGAGTTTATCCCTGTGTCTCTATATATAGTGTGAAGTGGGCAATAGCAATTGCTTGCTACCCAATGTATTGGATGCTAGTCTATCGGAAATGAGGAAAACAGACTCCACCCAGTAGGAATGAAAAAGTGAGCTTCATTTCTTCGTCACAACTTCATCACCACAATAAGATTATCATCTATCATGGCTTGTACTCTTGAGCACGTTGCCGGTCAGCTGTCTCCACGACTTACGATCCTCTGCGGTGCGCATGAAATCTGTGTTGCTTTTAAAATCACATTCGGCCATTCTTAGGTTATTTAAATATGTCATTCTCTGTCTTCCTCTAGATCTCTTTCCTTCGATCATCCCAGATCAGATGATACCAACTTTTCCTTTCCGCCTCTTCTCCACACATGTCCCAGACATCGTAACTGCCTCTTTCTGATGGTATCTACTTTACTTCAAGATGAACTTATGATTGCCAATAATTGACGTCATTCTATGCATACAATTATTGTACCCTTAACTCACTCAACCCTGACACCGACTATATCCGTAGTTTACCCGGGTTACTTTTACCCCATGCCTATTTATTCTGAGACAAATGATAGGCGTAGTATCGAAGCTCTAATAGTTTTATAGTTTTTGCATGTTAATGGTAGTTGAATAAAACTATTTGTGTACATGCTCATTTTTAATACATTTTTTTCTAATTTTGAAAAGTAGCAAAAATCTCTAGGATTGAGTGAGTTAAGAAGACAAATCCATTGAACATCTTATAACAATTAAATCTATGTCCAGCACCCACCTTTGTGATTTTGATAGTAATGAGTCCATAGGAATTTTGTTCCTCTCTGATCTTCTTCCTACTGACAAACTCCATAATGATTCGCCCCTCGTTCATGGCTTCAGGCATCGGCATTGACTGTGAAACGATAAAAAAGAGAAACAGTTATAATATACTTAGAGGACTTGTTGTTTGTTTGTTTTAAGGGATTTACAGCGCTTGCAACACATTTAGGTCATATCAGCGCCAGTAAAAAGGAAAAAAATGGGATAGTAAAAAGTTCTAGAATTACAATTAAAGCACCTAAGATAAAGTAAGACATAGGGGAACTGAGAAAAATAGGGATCAGATGTAGATTCCAAGAGCATACCACCAATGTACTTAGTTTGAGATCACCTATAAGTCTCATCCGGACATAAGAACAAAATCCAACAAAGAGGAATACACTCAAATACTTACACTATACATTCAAAATGACAAATATAATAATAAATAACAGAGAGATGATATACAAGGAAATAAATATATTCTCCCAAAACAATAACTATCCATTTGACTGTTTCTCTCCCAGCCAGGACTCCGGCCAGGGCCAGGACAAAACCAAGTAATCTCATTCCAAGACAAAGACAGAAAGCATGTTGGAAAACAGATATAAGGGGATAGAAGACACAGTATGTACCTCCCTGCCCACTATGGGAGGTCAGGAACACCACCCAGTATGAGGACTTGGAAGTGAAAGAAGAATTATTGGTTGTATTACAACTAAAAAAAAAACAATATTATTTTTTAATTTGGCCAGAAAACTCATTCTTCATATATCAATGGATTAAAATGACCCTCGTCTTGGCAAAAAATACCCTCTCAAACCTGGGGTTTCGTGAAAAAGGCGTCATGGCTCGTCCTACATGTTAAATGTAGCTGTTGGCTTTGGAAACCATGTAAAGCGCTTTGAGCACGTTTAGTAGATGTTGTGATGTATAAAAAAATAATAATAAATAAATGAACAAATAAATAAATAAATAAATAAATAAATAAAATAACAATTCTCTTTATTCATCCCATAGGGGAAATTTATCTCTAGGGTCTATTCCAAGGGAAGAATGGAATAACTCAGGCGTCAGTCGCAGTGCAGCGCGGCAAATTGAACTAGGGCGAGGTGACTCCGATCGGACTCCGGACTCCGTACTTTTCGGATACGAAGCAAAGTATAAAAGCTCAGGTTAAATTATCAAGTTGGACAAATTATACACAAAGACCAACTGACCTTTCCAGTGACAGGATTGTTGTAAGTATTCTTGGTCTGATCCACAATGCCAAGCATGATGGCCTCTTGAAGGGTCAACTTGGTCCTGTCGTCTCTGGGGTCAAGGACACCTGTGATGATGAATGTGTGCTGCTCTTCTTCTAGGGTGGAAGTAACCTGGAATAGAAATGACGATGGTGGATGATATTAATGATGATGATGATGATGATGATGATGATGATGATGATGATGATGATAATGGTGATGATGATGATGATGATGGTGATGATGATGATGATGATATTGGTGATGATGATGATGATGATGATGATGATGATGATGAGGATGATGATGATGATGGTAATGATGATGATGATGATGGTGATATGATGATGGTGATGATGATGATGATGATGATGATGATGATGATGATGATGATGGTGATATGATGATGGTGATGATGATGATGATGATGATGATGATGATGATGATGATGGTGATGATGGTGATGATGATGATGCTGATGATGATGATGATGATGATGATGATGATGATGATGATGCTGATGATGATGATAATGATGATGATGATGATGATTATGATGATGATGATGATAATGGTGATGATGGTGATGATGGTGATGATGATGATGATGATGATATTGATGATGATGATGATGGAGATGATGATGATGATGATGATGATGATGATGATGATGATGATGATGATGATGATGATGCTAATTATGACGACGACCAAACAAATGAAAATAGACGACGATAGCAAAAAGGCAACCATATTTATCATTACAGTGTCTGTGGTGGTTTCCTCCTTCTCCTCGTCAATGGTAATCTCACTATTAAACATCTCCGTATCTTTGGGTGTCTCGTGCATGATGACAGAGGCCTGGGACTTGGTGATGTCCTCGTTGACAACGTCCAGCTCGGTGTCCCAGAATCTGTGGACAAGGAAAGAGAGTTTGGGGAGTATTTTCATATATTATTATATAATTTAAATTGTCATTGAAGTCAAGGTGGTGTAAGAAAAAAATAAATAAGGGGAGGGAGAGAGGAGGGGGAAGGAGGAAGCAGGGGAATATAAAGATAAGAGGAGGAAGAGAAGGAGGAGGAGGAGGAGGAGGAGGAATAAGAGGAAGTATAAGAATAAGAAAAAGAAGAAGGAGAAGAAGAAGAAGAAGAAGAAGAAGAAGAAGAAGAAGAAGAAGAAGAAGAAGAAGAAGAAGAAGAAGAAGAAGAAGAAGAAGAAGAAGAAGAAGGAGTAGGATAATAATAATAATAATATAATAATAAATAATAATAATAATAATATAATAATAATAATAATAATAATAATAATAATAATAATAATAATAATAATAATAATAATAAGAAGAAGAAGAAGAAGAAGAAGAAGAAGAAGAAGAAGAAGAAGAAGAAGAAGAAGAAGAAGAAGAAGAAGAAGAAGAAGGACCGCAACAAGCAAAAGACAATGACGACTAATACTTGCACAATACTACTGCTGCTCCAACTTCTACTACCACTTTTTCTACGATTTTTATTATAAGTACTACTACCCCTCCTCCTCCTACTACTACTGCTACTACTACTACTACTACTACTACTACTACTACTACTACTACTACTACTACTACTACTACTACTACTATTACTACTACTACTACTACTACTACTACTACTACTACTACTACTATACTACTACTACTACTACTACTACTACTACTACTACTACTACTACTACTACTACTACTACTATCTACTACTACTACTACTACTACTACTACTACTACTACTACTACTACTACTACTACTACTAACTACTCTACTACTCTCTACTACTACTACTACTACTACTACTACTACTACTACTACTACTACTACTACTACTACTACTACTACTACGACTACTACTACTATAACCACTACCACCACTACCACTACCACCACCACCACAACCACTACCCCTAACACCACCACCACCCCCACCCCCACCATTACTCCTTCAACTCCCATTAAACCATTATTTTCCCCACAAGTTTCTTCTTCTAGGTTCCATGCCTGGTCCAGGCTTCGGATACTGCATGAATTATCTCTCTCCATTCCTCCCTGTCTCTTGCCTTTTCAAACAGCTCTTGGATTGTTAGGCTGGTGAAGCCCTTCAGTTGGTCTATGAGTGTTTTTCTTTGTCTCCCCGGGCGCGTTTACCAGGTATTTTTCCACAACTTGCCAGGTATTCATTCTTATCTTTCCTTACTATGTGTCCGAAAAAGGATAGTTGTCGATCCACTATTAAGGGCATTAGTTTCCTTTGTTGGTATGTTTGTTTTAGCACTTCTTCGTTCGTTTTGTGTGCAGTATACGATATTCTCTGCATCCTTCTCAAGCACCACATTTCAAAAGCTTCAATGTTCTTTTGTGTTTCTGCATTTGTAGTCCAGCTTTCGCATCCGTATAACAAGATTGGCCACACGTAGCACTTCAAGACTCGGAATCTAATCCCGAACGACATCTGTTTGTTTTTCAAAATGTTTCCCAGGTCCATGAAGGCCTGTTTGGCTTGAGTTATTCTTGCTCGTATGTCTCGGTTACATCTTCCATCTGTTGTCACTATTGAACCTAGGTATTTAAAACTTTCTACGTTGGTAAGTTGCTCGCCGTGAATCGTTATATTGCAGGTGTTGTTGTTTTCGGGGTTTTTCTGTATTACCATGCATTCCGTTTTGGTGATATTCACTTCCATTCCCTTGGCTTCACTATCTACTACCACTTTGTCAACAATCTTTTGAAGTTGGATTTCTGATGTTGCAATGAGTACCGTATCGTCTGCGTATCTTATATTATTTATGTTGTGACCTCCCACTTTTATTCCCTCCATATTATTTATGCCCCTCATGATTGTTTCTTGGTATAGATTAAACAGATCTGGTGAGGCAACACACCCTTGACGGACTCCTTTCTTAATAGGAATGGAATTTCCTGTAGAGTTTCCGATTTTGATAGATGCCTGCTGGGTGTAGTATAATGTTTGCATGAGTCTGAGGTCTTTCTCATCAGCGCCAATGGAGTGCAGTTGTTTTAGTATTTCTTCGTGGCGTACTCTATCAAAAGCTTTTTTGTAGTCGACAAAACAGAGGTATAGTGGGGTCTGAACCTGTATAGCTCTTTCACTTAAAACACGGAGGAGGTATATTACGTTCCTTGTCCCTCTGTCAGGTTGGAATCCATATTGTTCTTCTGCGATTTCGGGGTTAATCTTATTCCTTAGCCTGTTGATAATTATACGCAACAGTATTTTGTTGATGTGGCTTATTAAACTTATAGTTCTAAAATTTTCGCATCTGACTGCACCTGCTTTCTTTGGTATTGCTATGAAAATAGAGTTACAGAGATCTTCTGGAATTTTCCCAGTATTGTATATATTGTTGAATAATATGTGAAGTTCATCAATTGCTAGATCTCCTAGGCTTTTTAATACCTCTACAGATATTTCATCAGGGCCTGTTGCTTTACCATCCCTCATTCGTTCCATGGCATGTTCAATTTCACTTTTGGTGATGTTTGGTCCGCTTAATGGTTCTTTGAATTTCAGTGGTGGTTCATTTCTATTTGGATCATTGTACAGTTCGCCTATGTATTCTACCCATCGGCTTTCTATATGTTGTTCTTCAAATAGCAGTTCCCCTTGTTTGTTTTGGATACAACTTCCTGCTGCTTTGCTTTTCCTTTTCCCTGATAGTTCTTTTATTCTTTGGTGAGCTTGTTGGGGGTTGGGTTTGTATTCTCTTTCGATTTCGCAGCATTTCCAGTCTAGATAGTTCTCGTGTGCCTCGATGCATTTGGATTTAATGTGGTTGTTCAATGTTTGGTATTCTGCAGACCCTCTGTTGCATTTTCGTCTTTCTTCAAATAGGTTTAGAATTTCATTTGTCATCCATTCCTTTTTGCTGTTTATTTGAGCTATTGGTAAATGCTTTTCTGCAGTTGCTTTGACACACTTTTGGAATATATCAAATTGTTTTTCACATTTTTCATTATCAGGTTCACTTTGGCTTTGTATCATGAGTGCATTTTCAAATTCTTCTCTCATTTTTGTTTGTATGCCATTGTCTTTGCATAACCTGTAATCCCTCTTTATTCTACCAGCTGTTCTCTGAATAGCTTTAAACTTTATCCTTATTGTACAAACAACTGGGACATGGTCACTGTCTACATCGGCGCCTGGGTAGGTTTTGCAATTTAATATGCCATTTCTGAATCTTGATGATACTGCTATAAAGTCTATCTGGTTCCTTGCTCTGTCCCCTGGTGATTGCCATGTCCAGGTTCTTCTTGGGTGTTGTTGAAACCAGGTGTTTGAAATCATTAATTTATTTGTTCTACACCAATCTGCCCAGATGTTTCCTCGTTCATTTCTGTCTCCGAGTCCATGTGGTCCGATTATGTCACCATCTCTGCCTCTGCCAATCTTAGCATTTAGGTCCCCCATTACCATAAGGACTTCTTGTGATTTACACATTCGTTTTGCTTTGTCTAGTGAATGGTAAAACTCTGTCATATCTGCATCTGTCGCCTCTTCTGTTGGTGCATAAACTTGAATAATATTGGTGTCAACTACAGGTCCTCTTAGCTTAACCAGCAAAACTCTGTCTGAGATTGCTACGTGCCCTTTGTAAAATTTGGTTGATTTTTGGTCTAAGATCATCCCTACTCCTTTTTGGAAAGAGGTTCCACCACTCCATATGATCTTATATGTCATGTTGTTTTCTTGTTTTGACATGGTTCCCTGCTCTTTCCATCTCATCTCTGCCAGGCCAAGAATATTTATTTGGAGCCGTTTCATTTCTTTCAGAATGTTGTTTAGTTTTCCTTTTTGGGCACAGGTCCTGACATTCCATGTCCCAATTTTGGTTTTGTCACATTTGTTAAATTTATTTCGCCTAGTAACTGGCTGACGGTTCGGTGTGACCTGACGAACATCACGCTCCCAACCGAGCGAGGCAGCAGTCTTCCGTGAAAACATGCTCCCCTTTACGCTGTCACCGTTTAACTTTTTGGACTTATTCATGCAGTTAACTCGGCAAAGTTACAAGAATGGTTTGCCATTGCCTATTCTTGTCGCCCTCTGCAGTTGGCCAGCTTGACCTGTTACCGTTCGACACCACGAGGAGGTTGCAGTAGGGCTTGATGATGATCTATCTTTGCAGACTTGGCATCATCCATTTGTCGAACAGTTTACACAAGTTTACAAACTGCCAAAATGTTGCTCACCTCACGAAATGAGCGGACGTCACAAAGCGGAGCTGTTCCCATTTGTCACAGACCAGCATAAACTTTGGTTGCTTCAGCATCTCAGCGATACTTTTGAAGGTCTCCCAGAATGTCCAGAAATCCTGATGAGAAATATAATCGTTATAATTTCCAGACGAGTTCAAGGAAACTCTAATGTTGTTGTTGTGTTTTAAAGGATGTTGACTGGGTGGGGTTCCTACCTCCCATAGGTGGCAGGGGGGGGGGTACATACTATATCTTCTATCCCCTTATATCTGTTTTCCAACATGTTTCCTGTCTTTGTCCTGGAATGAGATTACTTGGTTTTGTCCTGTCCCTGGCCGGAGTCCTAGCTGGGAGGGAAACAGTCAAATGCATAGTTTTTGTTTTGGGAGATGATATTTTTTCCTTGTAAATCATCTCTCTGTTATGTATTATTATATTTGTTATTTTGATAATGTAAGCATTTGAGTGTATTTCTCTTTGTTGGATTTTGTGCTTGTGTCCGGATGAGACTTATAGGTGATCTCAAACTCTAAGTACATTGGTGGTATGCTGTTGAAATCTACATCTGATCTCTATTTGTTCCCAGTTCCCCTATGTCTTACTTTATCTTGGGGCTTTAATTTTAATTCTAGAACGTGTTGCTATCCCATTTTCTTCCTTTTTACTGGCGCTGATATAACCTAAATGTGTTGCAAGCGCCGTAAAACCCTTAAAAACAAAAACAAGGATGTTGAGGCGCTAGCGACACTGCAAGTTCAGCGCAAGTAAGAGGGAATATGCTTGAGGAAAAGCACAAAAGACTAAATCACCAATCTGAAAATCAAACGTTTTCATGTATTCATTTGCACCCCGCACGATCAGAGACAGTAACGCTCTTCTTCAACCATGAGTGAACACAACAGATTTAGACACCTTCAGCCTAAACACCAACAATGGTTGTCACATTCAACAACTCTCTCTACAATCTTCAAACAAGGAACAGATGTAGCTTCCAAGAGCACACCGTCAATGTACTTAGTTTGGGATCACCTAAAAGTCTCAACCAGACACCAACACAAGAACCCACTAAGAGGAATATACTCAAATGCTTACACTATACATTCAAAATAAACATAACAGTACATAACAGAGAGATGATTTACAAGGAAAAAAAATATAATCTCCCAAGACAATAACTATACATTTGACTGTTTCCCTCCCAGCCAAGCACTCCGGCCAGGCCCAGTACAAAACCAAGTAATCTCATTCCAAGACAAAGACAGAAAGCAAATTGGAAAAATAGATATAGGGGGATAGAAGACACAGTTTGTGCCTCCCTGCTCACAATGGGAGAAACCCTGTGTTTATTGTCGGATAAAGAAGGGTTTTGAGCTCTATACGTCCAGTGTTTGGTATTAGGAGGTTCTTTTTTCTTCTTTTTTTATGTTCATCATTATATCCATAACTATACGTAATTGATGAAAATCGTAATTTTTAGGAGTGAAAATTATAGTACAATAGTTAAATTTTAATTTAATTCTAATTGAATTGGTTCATTTGAAAAATATTTTTTTTCCTAAGAATCAAGAAGATGACTTACCCTGTATTTTTTCATCAGCTCTTCAAGTGACTGTAGCTGAATTACAACAGACTGCGAAAATTTCTCATCTCCATTTCCATTTCCTGAAAATTTGAAAGTATTTCAATAAATGGTTGAAAAAATAAGAAGAAGAATAAAAAGGAATAATAATAATAATAACAATAATAATAATAATAATAATAATAATAATAATAATAATAATAATAATAATAATAATAATAATAATAATAATAATAATAATAATAATAATAATAATAATAATAATATAATAATAATAATAATAATAATAATGATGAATGATGATGATGATGATGATGATGATGATGATGATGATGATGATGATGATGATGATGAAGAAGAAGATAATAATAATAATAAATAGCAATACTACAGCCCATAACCCTGATGATATCGTGCTCTATGCGCTTTACAATGGTAAAATTCTTATGACATAAAATCATATATTTGTAACAATAAACCATTGCAACACATACTGTCAATGGACACATACAAATAATAACGAGATAATACAATATAATAAAAGGCACTTTATAAGATATTTCTCATTAAATCTTCTAGCTTTTAAAATGGTGATGTTTGGTGCATCTCTTACAGTTTTCGTGAGAAAATTCCAAATTTCAAGACTTGAATTATCTAGATATAAAACGATCTTTCTCCACACGTTTACAATCGTTGTTTATTGGTACTTAGTTAAGTATAATCCATTTGCCAACGGAGTGACCATTGAAATCATAGTATGTTTTTTTTTAATGGTTTTACGGCGCTTGCAACACAGTAAGGTCATATCATTGCCAGTAAAAAGGAAGAAAATGGGATAGTAAAAAGTTCTAGAATTACAATTAAAGCATCCAAGTATAAGGCAGACAAAGGGGAATTGGTTCAAATAAGGAACAGATGTAGATTCCAAGAGCACATTATCAGTGTACTTAGTTTTTCTTTAGATCACCTAATTTCTCATCCAGACACAAGCACAGGTCCCTACACTCAAATGTTTACAAATCATATATAATGCATAAACATAACATAATACAGTGCATAACAGAGAGATGATTTACATGTAAAAAAATATCATCTCGCAAAACTAACTATACATTTGACTGTTTCCCTCCAAGCCAGGGTATCCGACCGGCCAGGGCCAGGACAAAACAAGTAATATCATCCCAAGACAAAGACAGAAAGCATGTTGGAAAACAGACATAGGGGGATAGAAGACATAGTATGTACCTCCCTGCCCTCTATGGAAAGACTTGTTCCTTTTGTAGGTGATGAAAAAAAAGGTACTCCTTTAGAACCATTAGACCCACGGAGCCTGTTTCTATAGCGTGAAATGGACAATATCAATTGTTTGCTACCTTTTGGATATGACGCGTAAAATACTTTTCGTCAGATCTAAGAGACCCAGCTACCCAATCATTGCTGGGTGGACAAGGGAAGGGATAAGGTCAAAAAATATCTCGACTGCATCCAGGATCGATTTTGGTCGCTTTGCATGTGAAGTGAGTGCTCTACCAACTGAATTGTCGGGATGCCATTTTGTAAATGATGAACGGAGTCAAATTCATTTGAAACCATTCATCTCCTTATGGTATTATATCGGGATGGACTAGATGCCGAAAAGTGATTTTAAAATTAAAAAATGTCCAAACATGTGATAGGCCACAAATAGCACAAAATCCACTAAATGTGAAAAAGGTGCTTTGCAGGCAGTCCAAAGTCAACAGCAACAAATGACATATAGGAAGAGAGACGACTTCTTTGAGGATTATTACATTTTGGCTTGTTTTAGTTTGTTTTACGACAGAGACAATCCTGACACCGTTAAGGCATTAACTATAGACATGAGCGCAGTGAGAAAATGTGGCTAAGGATGCTTTTCCAAGGACTTATCTTTGACCCGCCCTAGTCTCGAATCAGGTACTTCCCGAACAGAAGGCGACTGTCATACCACTAGACCACAAAGACGAACTAGGTACTCATTTCATATCTGAGTGCAGTGAGAAAATGTGATTAAAGATCCTTTTCCGAGAACTCAACTCTGAACCGCCCAGATCAAGACTCGAACCAGGTACTTCCCGATTCAAAGGCGAGTGTCATACCACAAGACAACGAAGCCGCACAAAGCAGTTACGTACCATAACCGTTGGACTCTGGGTGTTCTTCTAAGATCATCTTCAGACGAGTGATTCGTTCCTGAAGTTCCTGGAAATCTCCGTATTCATTCCAGTCCTTGGCGAGTGTCTCCTCGATGAGATGCAGGATCCGAAGGAGTTCTTCTTTGTCTGCAGAGCTCATGGCTTGGAGAAGATGGACCTGATTGTGATGGAAGACGAATATAACATGGGAGATGTTGGGAAAATACTAACCAAAAAAACCCCCAAAAAACAAAAAACAAAAAACAAACAAAAAGAAAAAAAAACCAACAAACTATGACGATGAAGTGAAATAAAAATTTTGTTTTAATGAAAAGAGGCAAATGATGATGTATAAAAGATATATATAATATATATATAATATATATATATATATATATATATATATATATATATATATATATTATGCTATATATAGAATTTTATTATAAGTATAATCATAGTCACCATAATATATCCGCTTTTTGTTCCACTGCACATTTTAAGACTTTTAATATTCTTTGCCAAGTTTCATTTAATTTATTAACATTTGAGATTTCTTTTATTTATTACCGAATTGTGTTGTGATACAAAATTATAATATCCACACAAGGATCAATAAAGTATATCTTATCTTATCTTATCTTATATTTATATGTCTTTTATTTTAAACACTTGAAATAACAAAGTTGTGATTTTGGTTTAGGGAAGAGAGACAAATGATGATGTATAAAATATATATTATGTTATATATTTATATGTGTTTATTTTTAAAAACTTGAAATAACTAAGTTGTTTGTTTGTTTTGTTTTGATTTTTCTTTTTTAAATATTGATTTCTTTTTTTTTTGATTAATCACTTAACACATAAGTATGTAAATTCTTTCATCAATATGCACTGTGTGGATACTTTATAGCTAATAAGACAGTATGTGAAAAGTGTAGATTACGACAAAACGACAATAATAATTGAAATCAATAATGTAGATAGTGTAAATGAATGATGAATCTGAGATTTTCTGGTAATGAGTATGTTAACTGAACCTTACTTTTACACAACACATTTTGTCCACCGTAACCGTAGCGAATATCAACAAAGAAATTAGATAATCATGCCCTATGTTTGGTGCCATGCTCAAATTTTATGGAATGAGTTCGAATGATATTATATTATATATATATATATATATATTATATATATATATATATATATTATAATATAATATATATATATAGAATGCAAATTTTCACTCACATTTTTGTGGCCGAGACGACTCGTAGAGAAACGAGTCGTCTCGGCCACAAAAATGTGAGTGAAAATTTGCATTCTATATTAGCTGTAACCATCATTATCGAGCACTTTCGTACCTACAAGTACCCACCAACACTCATAAATATATATATAATATAATATATATATATATATATATAATATATATATATATATATATATATTGAATCGTGTTGAATACAAATATGGTACGAATAGTGCTCGACATGTAGCAATGGAGCGAATTATTATTTTGATATTTTACCACAACACTCCAATAATGTGGTAAATATTAAAATAATAATTCGCTCCATTGCGACATGTCGAGCACTATTCGTACCATATTTGTATCCAACACGATTATATATATATATATATATATTATATATATATATATTATATATATATATATATATATATATATATATATATATATATTATAAAAACTGATGAAATTATTATGAGTCTTTTAATAGACAACTTCATGCATCTGTCATTGTGTCGTTTAGGACAAGGTTAAGCGTTCAGATCTCGATATCTCTTAACAACATCACACGATAAAATAAAAGAAAATTGTCAAGAATATTGGATTAATTTTACTTGTTCTAAATGGCTTTCTTGATATAATTTTAAAACATGAGGAGGATTTTCCATTAACTAAACTATAAGATCGACAGGAACTTATTTATTTGCAGGTCTGATATCCCAATTTATTGTTGTAATGGAAATCTAAAAAATATTGACGTTAAATATTATTCACTTCAGCAATGTTAAACTAGACCCATAATCGGATTCGAATGTCAGATTGGTTTGTTTGTTTGTTTGTTGCTTTAGGTCTCTTCCAACACAATTGAGGTCATATGAGAGACCGCTGAAACAAAAAAAAACAAGCAATCTAACAAAAATAGTACAAATGTAAATCAAAATCATAACCTAAAGATATCATAAGCTAAATTATAAATAACCAAGAACAAACAGGCAGAAGATTTACAGAAAAAAAATATCCCCTGTCAAAAATACAATCACAAACCAAAGAAACAGGATAGGCTAGTAAAGAGAAGAAGAAACGACATCACTATCGGATCGTACACCCATGCGAACATCATAGGTATATGATTCAAGGGTGATGCTCCCATCCAACCACCCGCAATGTCAGATTGGCATATAAATACACACCTCATATTATATATTTTTCAAATAATATCCAATTTTATACAAAAAGACTATTTTGTTTTTAAAAAAATTGAAATTTTAGATTATGTTGACGTGGTCATATCGAAGTAAAGAACGTGTTTGAAAGGATAGGGATATCCCAAATCCCTATATTATTGAAATGGTTACATAACAAGCATAAATAGAAAAAAAAAAGAATTTTTATATAGCGCAATATCCACATAACGTGCTCAAAGCGCTGTACAAGGGGTCCCTGACAAACAGCAACATTTAACATTTAGGACGGGACATGACGCCTGTTAGGCGATTAATGGCCAGATACTCATTTTACACCTGAGTACGGGGAGAGAATGTGCGTAAAGAGCCTTCTCCAAGGACTCAACTATGCGCCGAGCGAGGGACGAACCCAGGACCTTCCGATCCGAAAGCGAGTGTCATACCACTAGACCATATAGCCGCAGAGATAGAATTACGTATCTAAAGTCCAGTCAAAATCCAGTTAAGGGACAAACAAATCCAAAGGAATCCATAAATAATTATTGTCTATGGCGACGTGCACATATCAGCAGGTCTGATAACTGAATGCAATTATGGGCTTGATTAAACATCGTCGGAATGGACAATATTTGGCTTTGGTCTGACAATATTTTTCCACTACAACAATGAGGCCATAACAATTTGGGTACCAGGCCTGAAGATAAGTACACGATGGTCTAAGGCAATCAAAATGTGATTTAATTTTTTTCTCCTAAATTTATTTGTGTATTTTGTCAGTCTTGAAAAGGGCTCGAAACGTTGCTAGACTTGTATTGTTTCATTACATTTGAGCTAAATGTATTCTTTAAATTTTCTTTACCATTCTTACTTTCTTTCTTTTTTATTTATTTATTTATTTATTTATTTATTTATTTATTTATTTATTTATTTATTTGTTTGTTTATCTATTTATTTTTATGGCTACCGAAATTTTTAAAAATTTAATTAGCCTTTGTTTAAACGCCTTTAACATGATTAATGTTAGTCTTCAAAACTATGAAGAATATCGTCTCGACTGATATCACCAGTCATAAATCAATAAATAAACATAAATAAATTAATAAATAACTCACTAAGTAAATAGATAAATGGATGAAGAAAGAAAGAAAGAAAGAAAGAAAGAAAGAAAGAAAGAAAGAAGGAAAGAAAGAAAGGGAAAAAAATAATATACAAAAACCTAACAAAAAAAAATCATTTCCTTGGTTGTCGAACTTTCCCCATATTGTTTTACTTTCTGCCTTTTTCTCCTCCTATGTACTCTACAACAACATTATTATAACAATATTATTTATTATATTATTAATATCAGATTAAACATTAGGAGTGGGGGAGAAGAGAGGCAAGTGTTAAGGATTGGTGTAAGTTAGAGTAGGCAATGTGGGAGTGTGGAAGGAGAGGGGTGAATAGGATTCAGGAGTCTGATGTCACGCCGCCCGGCAACGACGGACATCTTGGTTCTAAACAAAGAAAATCATTACTTTTTATTCTTCATGCTGGCTAGAACTTTTCATATGCCTTGTGATCAGAATATGTAAAAGTCAAAACATGATCAAATTTATGTGGGTTTTTTTTTCCTCTGGATACGCTTTTATGCTCGCCGGAGAAATATTTCAACTGGCGTCCGCCATTGTTCGAATAGTTTAGACCCAGTGTTACTAAGTTACCATGCGTCATTAGGAAGGAAGTGACGTTATGACTTTTGAAGAGTATTGGGCGAAAGGAGTGGGCAATGTCATCATCAGGTTAACTTCGATTTATCTTACTTGACTATAATATGTGACCCGCCTTCTCAAAACGGTATTATGTCGGGATGAACAAGACCGCGAAACGTGAATTTATCAATAAAATTATGAGAAATAGGAACTTGGAGTTTTTTTGCAATTCCAGAAATCGTGTTTATTCTCCACCATTTTGAAGAGAGGCCATCACCAAGTATCATGTTTTTGGTGTTTGTAAATTGAATTTCCAGCGCCTTGCTCATCCCGACATAATACCGCTTTGTGACGAAGGGTCACATATGATATGAGAAAAAGAAATGATTGAAATATAGATATTTGTCTCGGCGTTATAGGGTTAAATGAGAACATGGATAAGTATGGATAAATTTGCTGGGAAAGGGGAAAAAACGTGAGTCTGTTGTGAAGGAGAGGTGGTGAGGTGAGGGAGAGAGTGAGGGGGGTGGGGGTGGGGGGGGGGGGAGAGGCTGAAACACTTTTATGACATCTTAACTAGGGAGACCTATGTACTGCGGTTTTATTAAAGAATACAGTATGTGCTATTTGGTTAACATTGCATAAATACTGTGTTTTTAAAAACAACGGCAGTGTAAGTATTAAACAATATACGATTCTTACACTCTTGCTTTTTGGAATTCCAAACGTTTTCTGAAACGCTGAACGAGCTTGTGAGTTCGCATTGGGAACAAAGTTCAAATTCCAAAACCCATGAGTATAAGAAATATTTTATTATTTCCCTAAATTGATTTCGATTTTATTAACTTCAAATAAAAGAAATTTTCCCAAAAAAATTTGCTATTGAAATTTTTAAATTTGTTTTTAAAATTGAACACAAGTCAATAGATTTATGGCATTGCTCTTAATATCAAGGGCATTCAAGGGATTTTATCCTATTTTGCCCTATACCATATGTTATGTTTGTTATGTTATGTTTAACATAACATAATATGTTATGTTAAACCCCACTAAAATGATGCTCCTTTTTCAAGAAAATAGTTTTATTGAAATATAACGTTTGATAATCCGACGATACGAATTACTATTGTAAATATCATATTTTATCATTATGTGATGTCTAATATTTAAGGCATGGGGTAGAATAATATTGAAAATAAGAGCTTTAAAGATGAATTAAGTACTACCTACTTGGCACGAACATTTCAGTCTCAAAACTCTAATTCGGCCAAATCAATGACAATGACAATGAAAGTAGCAAAATATCTTATAAGACGTGACGATGGAGATTAAGATAAAGGGAGTAAATCTGACTCATGAATTAACAACACAAAATAGACGACGTTTCGGCCTTTCTCAAGTAAACACAAACTACACAATCATATATAAATAAATATATATATATATATATATATATATATATATATATATATATATATATATATATATATATATATATATACATGTATGTGTTTTGTGTTTACTTGAGAAAGGCCAAAGGCCGAAACGTCGTCTATTTTGTGTTGTTAATTCATGAGTCAGATTTACTCCCTTTATCTTAATCTCCATTTTATTGACTCATTAAGGCACCTCTATTTATTAGTTTTAAGACGTGAAGATAATGTTTTTAGTTGTCCATTCCGTATAATATATTATTTATTATTATGACCGTTTCAATTGAGTTCGAAGACTACATTTTCCATCTTTAGTTTTTTGTTCTTCTTTAAAGCTGTCACACTCATGTTTGGTCATAATGTTTACAGTCCATAGCTTCTAGTAACATATTGTTATTTACGATAATAGGTGTTTGGGGAAAAAAGAACATAAAAAGGAAAAAACACAGAAACAAATAAACAAAGAAAAACAAACATAAAGCCCCCATAATAAACAAAATGCAACCCTCGCCCAAAAAACAAACAAACCAAAAAAAAAAAAAACAAAAAAAAAAACAAAAAACAAAACAAAACAAAACACTTAACTTTACAAAATCAAAACAATAAAAAAGAATAAAACAAGAAAAACAAACATAAATATAACAATAAATAAATCAATCAAATAAAAAAGAGAAAGAAGGTAAGGAAAGGTAGGAGTGTATTGAAAACCACATGACCCCAAAACAATATCACGTGACAACACCAAGACCAAGTGGAATAATGAATGAATGAATAAATATGTAATAAATAATACAATGTTACCCTTGAGGATGTTCTGTTAAAATCCTGTAAATAAAATATACATGGCGTCCACGACTTCACTTGTAGAAGATGTAAAATATAATATAATATAATAAATGGTCAGAAAATATAAGAAAATAAATATATTATACAGACCTTCCTAATTGAAAATCTAAAAATTTGTAATTTTTGGGATGTAAAGATTGTAGTCGCTCTAGTAAGCTTTAAAAAAATCAAAATTTACTCTCACAAGGATTAAATAACACCTAAAAATCCTTAAAATGAATTAGTCTGGGATCAACTTTCATTTTCAGTAATTTTTAATGACTTAGAGAAGCATCTATATGCTTATGTAGTTCTGAAATTGGAGCCAAAATTTCGTAATTTTACGAATTTTTCGTAACAGTAGGCAGGCATGTATTATGATAGAATATGCATAGTAAACCAGTTCAATTGGAAACACAATGTGACACACCATTTCATAACGGTATTATAACGAGGTGAACTATGGTCTCACATTCATTTTGTATAGAAAACAATTAGAGAAATAAGTTTTGAAACTCTAAGTAATTGATGAATTATTATAGTTCTTTTAAATGATGAGAATATAAAATAGTAAAATATTTTTTATAAACATTCCGAAAATTAATTAAAGAACGTCACCTTCAAGAAATGTCAAATGTCATTTCCGCATGAACTGATATATTATCAGCAAATAAATATTTCAAAAGCAAATTGAATTGATCATTTGTAAACAAAAATAGTTTTAAAAAGGTAATGAATTGTTATCTAAGATGTTACATCTGCACTGCATTGCTATTTTATAATAGGGACAAAGATGAATATAGTTTTATTTGCCTGATTTGGAGAATAATAAATATCGGAGGTGATTCTTCTAAAACCTGCCAGATTTCCTGATTCAATTTGAGATTAATACAATTACCATGGAGCTAGTGTAAATTAAATCATCAACCTGTATGCATTATCATATAGAATATACCAACTACATTATTTTTTTTTTGCAACCAAAAATTTAAAAAACCCACACAATTAAAACTAAAACAATCTGACAACTCTCTTGACTCTCCAAAGACCGAGCGACTGGTATCAGTCATCCATAATAATAGTATTATTCGAAAGACAAACGTGCTTTTCTAAAAAAAATCCTTGTCAATTCTTTAAAAGAAACAATGGAGCTATGAAGAAAGAAAACATTCTGATTGATTAGAAAATACTGGGATTATTGAAATGTTTGCGTCGGGTTTTAACAGTATAAAGTGCCAGGAGCCTAAAAAAACAACTTTAAATGGTTTATGTCTCAGCTTTTAATAAGAAAATGTTTGTCTCCTTACGATATATTTGTGTAATTTACATGGAAACTCATCAACATTGTTGCTATTTGAGGATCTTAGAAGAGAGGTAGATGTTCTTTATAAGTGGTAAGTAAAATCAACTATTTCATAGGCTAGGAAATGAATATCCGGAATTACTACCAAAAAGAAAAAGAAAAAAAGAAAAATAACGCCTTTCCGACACGGGATCATAAGATATCGACGTCTAGGCATTCCATGAAGGAATATAGATATTCCATCAAACAGGATGTCTGATGTCAACAGGAATCACCCATGTTGTCACATTGAGATATCGTCGTCTAGGCATTCCATGAAGGAAGATAGATATTCCATCAAACAGGATGTCTGATGTCAACAGGAATCACCTATGTTGTCACAGTGAGATGTCGTCGTCTAGTCATTCCATGAAGGAAGATAGATATTCCATCAAACAGGATGTCTGATGTCAACAGGAATCACCTATGTTGTCACAGTGAGATGTCGTCGTCTAGGCATTCCATGAAGGAAGATAGATATTCCATCAAACAGGATGTCTGATGTCAACAGGAATCACCTATGTTGTCACAGTGAGATGTCGTCGTCTAGTCATTCCATGAAGGAAGATAGATATTCCATCAAACAGGATGTCTGATGTCAACAGGAATCACCTATGTTGTCACAGTGAGATGTCGTCGTCTAGGCATTCCATGAAGGAAGATAGATATTCCATCAAACAGGATGTCTGATGTCAACAGGAATCACCCATGTTGTCCATGTGAGCAAATTGGCGGGTTCAATATCTTTCCAAAAGAAAAATACAAAAGTGCCTAAAA
>NC_088369.1:11245322-11247822 GCF_034508935.2 Berghia stephanieae
GACGCATAGTTGAGTCTTTGGAAAAGGCTCTTTACTCACATTGTCTCACCGTACTCAGGTGTAGAATGAGTACCTGGCCGTTAACAGCTTTGTCTTTGTCCGAAAAATTGTAATATCGCCTAACAAGCGTCATGTCCCGTCCTACGTGTTAAATGTTGCTGTTGACCACGGACCCCTTGTAAAGCGCTTTGAGCACATTTAGTGGATATTGCGCTATATAAAGCTCAATTTTTTAAAATGCAATTCTGTAGCAGCTGGAGCCAAAAAAAAAATCGTAATTCTACGACATTTTCGTAGCACTTGGCAGGTCCGAGCTAATGACTAAAATACCTCGCTGGATGAGAAATCTGTCAAGGCAATGACTGGAGATTCCTCTGTCATCGTCTCTGTCCTGTGGGTGATGGGTACCACGTCCTTGGCTCGGTCGTACAAGTAGTCGATTTTCGTCTGCCATTGGAGGTAGGCTGCTAGAACGTCCTGGGAATGAGAGTAACGATGATGGTAGTGATAAGAAGATAAGATCATTAACAGCGAAAACACCAGCACCACCATTGCAACACCACTACACCACCACGAACAGCAACAACGACGACAACAATAGCTATAGTCAACAGCAACAATTATGATGATGATGATGATGATGATGATGATGATGATGATGATGATGATGATGATGATGATGATAATAAAAATAATAATAGTAGTAATAATAATAATAATAATAATAATAATAATAATAATAATAATAATAATAATAATAATAAGAAGAAGAAGAAGAAGAAGAAGAAGAAGAAGAAGAAGAAGAAGAAGAAGAAGAAGAAGAAGAAGAAGAAGAAGAAGAAGAAGAAGAAGAAGAAGAAAAAGAAGAAGTAGAAGTAAAAGAAGAAGAAGAAGAAGAAGAAGAAGAAGAAGAAGAAGAAGAAGAAGAAGAAGAAGAAGAAGAAGAAGAAGAAGAAGAAGAAGAAGAAGAAGAAGAAGAAGAAGAATACTCCAACTATTGTAAAACAACAACACCAACAACATACCCTTATTTCTCCCAGCATGGCATCAGCATCCGATTTGTTTCCATTCAGCTTGGACTTGTCAAAGGACAAATGAATTCGGGACAGAGTCGTGTTCATCCAGTATTCAGCTTCCTCCACTTCATGGAAATACTGGAGAATTGAAAGAATAGAGGATGAAGACAGATTCATAACTTTACAATCGTATAGGATATCATTAAAAAATTTAACGAAATTACCTGAGATGTTTAATTGGAACTTTTGACTAATGGAGCTTTTATATAGCGCAATATCCACTAAACGTGCTCAAAGCGCGTTACAATGGGTCCCTTGCCAACAGCAACATAAAACATCTAGGACGGGACATGACACCTGTTGGGGATATTATTTTTTTTCCGGACAGAGACAATGCTGTTAACGGCCAGGTACTCATTTTACCTATGAATACGGTGAGAGAATGAGAGTAAAAAGCCTTCTCCAAGTACTCAACCATGTGCCGAGCGAGGCTCGAACCCAGGACCTTCCGATCCGAAAGCGAGTGTCATACCACTAGACCACATAGCCGCAGAGGACATTCTTTTTTTTACCAATATATCACTTCAAAACTAAATGAAAATCTTCTTATCTTTTAAATTGAAACATTATACGGACTTGACCCCGCGCTTAAGGTTGTCTTTTAGGAGGCGGTTCTGTTCCATTTTACTTTGTATATCTAAAAAGATAGAGTATTGATATAGAGCAATATCCACTAAATGTGCTCAAAGCGCTTTGCAAGGGACTCTATCCAATGGCAACACTTTCATGTTCGCAAGCTCGAGTTTTGAGATTTATTTTTCCTAAGATAAGGGTTATTTTAATTGATCAATACTTGGAGGATGAATTTTCTGGCCAAAATTTTAAATGCGGAGTTTTCCAGAGTGCGACAGAATAGTTATATAATTCTCACCTCTTGATAGGCAGCGGCATTTCTTAGATGGACCTCAGCACATTGCATCACTTGGAACACCCATCTCCAGTTCTTTCGTACGGATGTGATACAATTCTGTGGTAAACAAGAATGATGAATATTATTGATATTAACATTTAAATTTTCATTTTCTTTTTGTATTAAAGAAGTCAGAAGAAATCTCAGACTGTCTGGTGTCTGGTTGTTATTCTATTAATTTAAGTGATAAATTAGGCCATGCCCATTGCTTAACTTCAGTCTGTCTAACTCACCAATACATAGTAATATAGCAATAGCAATTATTTCATTTCGTTTTATTGTTTTTTTTTTTTGTTTTTTTTTTTTCTACCGGGCCTCTTTATTCACCCATCAATGTTTGGGTAGCTGAATCTAATGTAATAATATGCCGGAAAAAACTCTATAATATACGATCTTACTCTTCATATGTAGTCAAGAAGTTATAATTTTCTGTTCAACTCTATTGAAAATGGATTATAAAGACGTAACAACTAAAATGAGCTGTTTTTAATCAAAGTGAAATATTGAAATTAGG
>NC_088369.1:11252822-11275322 GCF_034508935.2 Berghia stephanieae
TACCCAAGTGAAAAATGGATACTTAGCCGTAACCCTGTTCGGAAACGGCGTCATGTCTTCTCTTACATATTAAGAGTTTCTGTTGGCTTAAGACCATTTGAAAGGGCATTGAATCCATTTTTTTAAAAACAACAAAAAGTATTGGATCTTTTATATAGGGCAATATCCACTAAATGTACTCAAAGCGCGTTACATTAAGCGGATATTGCGCTATATAAATGCTCATCAAATTTTAATTTACAAAATCAACTTGTTGTGGACACAGTCTCAATTATCACAATGATTAACGGGCAAACAGTTTCAAATTTACACAGACACTGTCAAAATTTGCTAAATTAGGCGGGTAGGATCGAAGTCAATTTATACAGGCTACAGTGAATGGGGGACAAACACAGGACTATTGACACACCAAAAGTATCCCCGTTTACAGCTATTATTTCAAAGTGTCTACCTCTACAAGATCAACATTTGCTGTCACAAGTCCTCTTTTAAATTTGAGTACACACGCATACATACGCATGCACACACACAGACACACATACACACACACACACACATACTTACGAATACACAAATACATCCTATCTAGTTATATACCAATAGATCCATCTGTTTGTCTGCCCATACATCTATCTACCTATAAATCTATCTATCTATCTATCTACCTATGTTTCTATCGATCTATCTATCTGTCTGTCTGTTCTCTATGGCTGGCTGCCTGCTTGCTTGTCTGTCTGTCTGTCTGTCTGTCTGTCTGTCTGTCTGTCTGTCTGTCTGTCTGTCTGTCTGTCTGTCTGTCTGTCTGTCTGTCTGTCTGTCTGTCTGTCTGTCTGTCTGTCTGTCTTCTGTCTGTCTGTCTGTCTGTCTGTCTGTCTGTCTGTCTGTCTGTCTTCTTCTTCTGTCTGTCTGTCTGTCTGTCTGTCTGTCTGTCTGTCTGTCTCTGTCTGTCTGTCTGTCTGTCCTGTCTGTCTGTCTGTCTGTTTCTTCTGTCTGTCTTCTGTCTGTCTGTCTGTCTGTCTGTCTGTCTGTCTGTCTGTCTGTCTGTCTCGTTCTGTCTGTCTGTCCTTCTGTCTGTCTGTCTGTCTGTCCTGTCTGTCTGTCTTCTGTCTGTCTGTCTGTCTGTCTGTCTGTCTGTCTTCGTCTGTCTGTCTCTTCTGTCCTGTCTGTCTGTCTGTCTGTCTTCTGTCTGTCTTCTGTCCTGTCCTGTCTGTCTGTCTGTCTGTCTTCTGTCTGTCTGTTCTTCTGCTTCTGTCTGTCTGTCTTCTGTCTGTCTGTCTCTTCTGTCTTCTGTCTGTCTGTCTGTCTGTCTGTCTGTCTTTCCTGTCTATCTTCTATCTTCATCTATCTTCTAATCTATATCTATCTATCTATCTATCTATCATATCTACTATCTATCTATCTATCTATCTATTCTATTCTATCTTATCTATCTATCTAACTATCTATCTATCTATCTAATCTATCTATCTATCTATCTATCCTATCTATCTATCTATCTATCTTATCTATCTATCTATCTATCTTCTATCTATCATATCTATCTATCTATCTATTTCTATCTATTCTATCTATCTATCTATCTATCTATCTATCTATCTATCTATTATCTATCTATCTATCTATCTATCTATCTATCTATCTATCTATCTATCTATCTATCTATCTATCTATCTATCTATCTATCTATCTATCTATCTATCTATCTATCTACTATTCTATCTATCTATCTATCTATCTATCTATATCTATCTATCTATCTACTATCTATCTATCTATCTATCTATCTATCTATCTATCTATCTATCTATCTATCTATCTATCTATCTATCTATCTATCTATCTATCTATCTATCTATCTATTATCTATCTATCTATCTATCTATCTATCTCTCTCTCTCTCTCTCTATCTAATCTATCCTATCTATCTATCTATCTATCTATCTATCTATCTCTCTCTCTCTCTCTCTCTCTCTCTATCTATCTATCTATCTATC
The DNA here is from genome assembly GCF_034508935.2 of Berghia stephanieae. Taxonomy (NCBI): domain Eukaryota; kingdom Metazoa; phylum Mollusca; class Gastropoda; order Nudibranchia; family Aeolidiidae; genus Berghia; species Berghia stephanieae. The sequence goes on from NC_088369.1 coordinate 11,254,817, forward strand.
TATCTATCTATCTATCTATCTATCTATCTATTTATTTATCTATCTACCTATCTATCTATCTATCTATCTATCTATCTATCTATCTATCTATCTATCTATCTATCTATCTATTTATCTATCTACCCCCCCCCCTCTCTCTCTCTCTCTCTCCTCTCTCTCTCATATATATATATATATATATATATATATATAATATATATATATATATATGTCTGTCTATATATCAATCTATTTGTCTCTTTTCTTACCTGTTTATCCATCTATCCACTCACTTCCCCCCCCCCCCCCCCCCCCCCCCCCTTCTCTCTCTCTTTCTCTCTCTCTCTCTCTCTCTCTCTCTCTCTCTCTCTCTCTCTATTTATATATATATTTCAATATCCGTAACCCTGAATGTCAAATTTTATCAGTATCTCTTATCCTTTAATATTTACTCTTCAAAAAAAAAACCTTCAAAGACCTATACTACCGTACTCTGGAAAAACCCATATTTAAAAATTTGGCCAGAAAACTCGTCCTTCAAATATCGACCGATTTAAATGACCCTCATCCTGGCAAAACTCTCAAACCTGGGACTTCGCGAAGTCCCAGGTTTGAGAGTTTTTGCCAGGATGAGGGTCATTTAAATCGGTCGATATTTGAAGGACGAGTTTTCTGGCCAAATTTTTAAATATGGGTTGTTTTTTTTTTTACAGAGTATGGCAGAATCTACCTTATTCTTTTCTTCCCATATCCTTGTACCTCTTAACCTCACGCATCATAGAGATAATTGGATTCTTTCCTATTATAACTTATAAAATTAAATAATACAATAATATAATAATGGCGAGTCTAGGGGGTTTCTTTAACTGTAACTTCATGTTGACACAAGGAAAAATATAAAATATAAAAGCATTTTCTCACGTCCCTTTCTTCATTCATCTCTTGACAACGTAGATAGTAATTCTTTTCTTTTTTCATATAGATAGTATGCGCTTGGCCAAGGAGTTCACAACATTGCCATCCGGAAGTATAACGGACCAACACACAAACTTTGTGTAACCATGAACTTTTATAGTCTGGTTAATAGAGTTTAGTGAGAACAACTCACAAATGCGGATGGCAAAAACAATAACAAAGGCCTGAGTGACGTCATCTGCATACTATCTATAGGACGTTTGGGGTTTTGTTTGTTCTTTTTAGCACCTTCAAATGAAGCTATTTTCATCCTCCTAAATAATAAATATTAATTCAAGTCAAGGCAGATGCTTCCGGCTACAAATGAGATTTTTTGAGCTAGTTATATATAGTGCAATATCCACTAAACGTGCTCAAAGCGCTATACAAGGGATCCCTGGCCAACAGCAACCCTTAACATATACGACGGGACACGACGCCTTTTGGGCGATATTACAAATTTTTTTTCGGACAGAGACAACGCTATTAACGTCCAGGTACTCATTTTACACCTGAGTACGGTGAGAGAATGTGAGTAAAGAGCCTTTTCTAAAAACTCGACTATGCGCGAAGCGAGGCTCGAACCCAGGACCTTTTGATCCGAAAACGCACATAGCGGCATTTCATCATCATAATCATCTAGATAGACATAAACCAGTGTTTGAGGTGCCGAGTTATTATTGAGTTACACAAGAACACTCTAAAAATCGTTCATACAAAACATTATCTGAGGAAAAATCCTAATCATAAAGTTATGATAAATTAGGGACATCTCCAAAATTTGAACTTGTAAGAAATAATAAATAAAATAAAAATCCCTTTATTTCCCCCAAGGGGAAATTTGTCTTTAGGGTCTATTCCAAGGGAAGACTGGAATAACCCAGGCGTCAGCCGCAGAGCAGCGCCGCAAAGTGAGCTAGGGCGAGGTGACTTGCTCAAGGCCACACAACGCAGCGGCGGGTGATTGAACTCGGTACCTTTCGGGTAGGAAGCAAAGACCTTACCACTGAGCCACGCAGCCCCTTATCTACCTATCCATATTTTGTCTGTCTCTGTCTGCCTTTCTGTTTGTTTGTTTGTTTGTTTGTCTGTTTATCTATCTATTTTCCCCATATTATTTATCTAACTAGCTACCTAATTACTTACCTACCAACGTATACATAAATATGGAAGTCTGAGATCCGAATCTGCTTATGGGCCAAGTTTAACATTGTTGTAATGGACAATAATTTGCGTCATTTTTTAAAAAGATTTCCATTACAACAATGATCCTATTAGGAATTGGGTTATCAGACCTGTAAATAAGTGTATGTTGTTGCCTACCCACGTATCTATATTATATATATATATATATATATATATATATATATATATATATATATATATATATATATATATATATATATATAGCTACCTATTTATCTATCTTTGTCTATTTCTATTTGTCAGCCTCACTGTCTGTCTGTCTGTCCACCTGCCCGTATGCCAATTTGTCTACTTCTCTGTCTATCTGGCTATATATGTTACCCGCCCCCCCCCCCCCCCCCCCCTCCCCCCGCCCAATCTCCTTCCCTCTCTCTTTTATTCTGTCAAGCGGTGTAACATTCTGCCATTAAATTTCACGTTCACACATAATCCTCAAATGTATAAAAATTTTACCCTTTGACGTAACGGAACGTGAGGACATGGCATCCCTCTGTTTGAAAATACACCCTTGCCTAATAAAATTCTGTACTCTGAATATATGCCTTATTAAAATTTTAGCCAGAAAACTCGGCCTTCAAATTATATATTCATCGATTAAAATGACGGTCATCTTGGACTTTATTAAAGTCCCAGAGTTGAGAGCTTTTGACAAGATGAGCCGTAAGACCCGAGGATCCGGAGTTTATCCCGGTTTCTATAGCGTGAAGCGGACAATAGCAATTGCTTGCTACCCTTTTCATAGGACGCTAGTCTATCGAGCAAAAGTACTTTCTGCCAGATCTAACAGAACCAACTACCCGTTTTCTGCGGCGTTGGGTGGACAGGGGGGTTCGGAAAAAAAATCGACTGCACCCGGGATCAAACTTGATCCCTTTGCGTGTGAAACGAGTGCTCTATCAACTGAGCTACCGGGACCCCCTTTTGACTAGATGAGAGTAAATTTAATCTATAGATAGATTATGAAGTTGACGTCACTCGGGTCTTTGTTATTTTTTTTTGCCATCCGCGTTTCTGAGTAATTCTCACTAAACTGTATCAACAGACTATTATAAACGTTTAAGGTTACACATAGTTTTGTGTGTTGGTCCGTTATAATTCCGGATGGCAATGTTGTGAGCTTCATAGCCAAGCGCATACAATCTATTGATATTTTAAGATCAAGTTTTCAAGAAATTGTTTAAAAGGTATTTTTAAGAGGATAGAAGTATAGAAACTTTGTAATAAAAAAAGATAAGATAAGATCAATTTTATTTATCAACTTCTGGAAATTTACATTGGGTATTTATTGCCATAGACTATCTAGTCATTTCTGATAATAATGAAGCAAATAAATCATTTAAAAGGGAAATAAACTGACATAGACTAGAAGTAAAACAACACAAAGCTTAACAAAATCAAACACAAATTTTAAAAAATATCTCTCATGTCTCCCAAATTCTCTCTCTCTCTCTCTCTCTCTCTCTCTCTCTCTCTCTCTCTCTCTCTCTCTCTCTCTCTCTCTCTCTCCCTATCTCCCTCTCTTTTTTATTTTCGTTCTTTCTCTTTCTTTCTTTCTTTCTAGCTTTCTTTCTTTCTTTCTCTTTTTCTTTATTCCTCTCTCTCTCTCTCTCTCTCTCTCTCTCTCTCTCTCTCTCTCTCTCTCTCTCTCTCTCTCTGTGTGTGTGTGTGTGTGTGTGTATGTGTGTTAACTACGATACCTCTGTGATATTGCACTTTTTTTTTAATTAAAAAAGAAACGGGCATTCCTCATGACAAGACTGATAAGCAATTAATTAACCTAGAAAAGTCGCCAATCGAGAACACACGGGATTGCCTTGATAATATCAGATCGTAAAAATGGTAACACAAATATTGAAGATAAAAAAAAAAGCTTCGTATTGAAATGATACAAACAATAGACGTTTCAGATGGAAACGCTAGTCAGCAAAACAAAAACGAAACGAACCCTGAAATCAAGTGAATTAAATAAATGTTTATTGAAATAGTTTTCAACGTTCCTCGATCTATTTCTTGTTTTGCTGACGAAGGGTTTTCACCCGAAAGTCTATTAAATTTAAATTGCGCTTTTTACAGCGCAATATCCACTAAATGTGCTCAAAGCGCTTTACAAGGGGTCCCTGGTCAACAGCAACATTTAACATGTTGGACGGGACATAATGCCTGTTCGGAGATATTACAATTTTTTGGACAAAGACAACGCTGTTAACGGCCAGGTACTCATTTTACACCTGAGTACGGTGAGAGAATGTGAGTAAAGAGCCTTTTCCAAGGATTCAACCATGCGCCGAGCGCGAGGCCTGAACCCAGGACCTTCCGATCCGAAAACGCGTGTCATAACACTAGACCACATAGCCGCACTATTGCTTGTATTGTTTCAACCCCTAGCAATTCAACCGGTGTTTCTTTTGAAACATTATTAATTCTATGTTATAATCATGTTATTAGTACTCTTAGTAATTAAAAGAAAAAAATGTGAACTGTTATATAGCTTATATATAGTTTAAAACGAATTTACCATACTCAATCCGCTGCGCAATGTTTCAATTATTCCAGCAGCATGCCATATGAAACCATATTTCCATTTCATAACGTACCTATTACCTGTTTTGCGTTCTTTTTGTTGTAACACTTTCAAATATTTTTCACTGCCTAAAGCCGGGTATGAGTAGGGTGCGCTATCAATGTGTGTAAATTGTCTTACCCAAAGACACAACGTCGGGACCAGAAATTTTTCCACGATCATTGTCACCCATCCACCAGTGACTAAGCTTAACAGCGCTTGACGCGACGAAACATCGTACCATTTGGCCACCTGGCCATGAAAAATAGAAACAGACTCTCTGGATTTTAAGTGATGGATAAATGTTTTTACTGGAGTTTTTAAAACTTTTTGTTACTGGCTGAAGAAGGGTTTTGAGCTCGAAACGTTCCGTGATTTTGGCATTTTGTTATTTTTTTAAGCTGCTTAAATTCATTTATTGCTCATGACTTTCTCACATTCCGCAGCTTCTAGCATCTTAAAATCACTCTCCACAAAAAAAAAAAAAGATTTTATTTCTAGTCAGTGTGAATAATTATCAAACCGAACCATCTCTCATTGGAAAATCGTCACAGTTACGATTCAACCAGCGCTTTTATTATCATTCAGAATTCTTTTGTAAATCACACAATTTAAAGACAAATGTTTTATTATAGCTATAAAAACGTGACACTGTGTTGTAGAGTTCACTTTGCTGATCAATATCATGCATAGAATGTATTTGCTGCTTTTCTGTTTGGGTAAGCAAAAACTATTTTTGTGTTGCGTGGGTTTGAAATTTTTGGGGAAGTTCTGAAAATGGCTGGTAAGAAAAGGGTTAAAGTTGAAATTAATTTTAACGCTTTCCTTACCGATCATTTTCAGCATCTTCCCAAAATGACAGGCTTAACCAGCAGAAAAAAATGTTTTTTAAAAACTCAAACAATCTCTCTCCAAAACAACTTTATGTTCTTATTAATTAAACAAAGATCATTCTTCAAAAGTTTGTGATGTACAAAATAAATTTGAATAAGAAAAATGTATATTATTGTGTCGTAACAAATGTGTCGAATTTTGCTATAGGTGGTAAGGAGAGGGTTAAACACCAGGTTGATCCACAGGACATATTAGCGTTTTGAGTAGATGGGACACATATTGATTTTCTTCTTACCTGTTGCTGGAATAACCAGTCCATGCATTTCTGGACCTCTGATCTGGCCATCTTTTTCTGGAGGAAAAGAATTTTTTTAAAATTAATAAATTGGATATTGCGCTATATAAATGCTCTAGATCTACACAATTTGCATCCTCATGAATATTCATAAGAATAAATTCCTCATAACCATTGTTATAAAGAGAGATCAAATAAGAAAATTTAATGAACGAAATGGTTATTAAATTTATGAATGAATGGGCGAATGCATGAAAGAATGAATAAAGAAATGCACGAAAGAATGAATAAAGGAATGAATGAATGTATGTATGGATGAATGAAATAAATTAAAATATCAATGAAAATACAAATTTATTGCATGTAAGAAATAAGAAATGAATAATAGATACTATAAGTGTGAAATGGAGCGGAAATGAATTTCTGATTGTTAGAAGTATGAGGGAGTAACCTTGAGTCATTTGGAGTCATTTCTAAATGTAAAAATAAACAGCAAGAAAAAGCCAGTATCTAATCGTTATCTAGATAAGAAACAAAAACCCCCTCATTTTAACACACCTTAACGTCATATAAAAGACTAATAATAATAGCCGCATTAAAAGCCAACTAAACGAATCAAAATGATGATCAAATCTAAAATAGACCTCCCAGCCCCCCCCCCCCCCCTCCAAAGTATTTTTTAAATGAGGGGGGTAAAACAACAAGTGACCTACTGTGACATAACGGTTTGTTGTCGGGAAGACTTCGTGCTAGAAAAAGATAAAATGTATAGACACTGACACTAAATTTGAGTAGAGACATAGAGAGAGGGACACACACAGAGAGAGATAGAAAGAGAGAGACACACACACACACACACACACACACACAGAGAGAGAGAGAGAGAGAGAGAGAGAGAGAGAGAGAGAGAGAGAGAGAGAGAGAGGACAGGAGGAGACTGGCTCTTTATTCTTTTTATCTGGGCATAAAAATGATGTTCAGGTTGTTAACTTTCAACACAGCTGAATTCTTATATTTTCCTTATTCAAGATAACTTACAGTTGACACCTCCAGAACCATCTCGAAAATAACTTGAAATGTTCAAGATTAAGTGAATCCAAGTATTTAATCCAATATCAATTGGTTTCTATATAGTATAAACAATAACCAGTATTAATAACCAAACCGAAATAAGAATTTGGCTGTAAAAATTCAAAGCTGGTGTGTTAAATTGATGATAGATAGTGACGAGTAGGTACTTATTTACCAATAAGGTCGCGGGTTCAAACCCCCATCACCGCCAAGAAATTTTTTTATTCTCTATTAATTGTCTTCTGGCACTTTCCTACTCACTTCATCTCTTGTAGGTACTTATTTGCAGGTCTGATAACCCAAATTGTTACAATCTCATTGTTGTAATGGAAATACTCTCAAACCAACTCATACTATTCTCCCTTACAACAATGTTTAATCCAGCCCATAATTGTGTTCGATGATCAGACCTGCTAATATTAGTACCTAGGTAGACAGTGTTTTCACTTGCACAATAGATTCTATAATTTATCTTCTCTCTTTCTTTTGTTTGTAAATTGTATATACATTGGTAAGATTTTCCCCAAAACTTCAAACCCAACTAACACAAAAATAGATTTTTTAATCAATCAAACACAATAGCAGTATCTAGATCTAAGTTCATGGGATAAATAATTTCTTTAGCAAAACAAGCTCTACAACACACTGCTCATTTTCTTTAAATTTCTATGATGTGCAAAAGAAATTTAAATAAGAAAAATGTTGGTTGTATCGTAACGAATGTGACGATTTTCCTATAGTCGGTGAGGAGAGGGTTAATATATTTTCGCCAAATATGGCATTGGCTTTGCAGTCTTAGAAAGAGATACCTGGTCTTCCAAAAAGAAAGAAAATTAAAATGTAAATAAAAAAAGAAATTTGTTACTTTATATGAACTGCTAAGTGAATGCATGCAGGGCTATAAATCGCAATTCATGTGTGCTTTATCTTATCAACGTGTTTGCCTATCATATAATATAATTTGTAAACAAGCACATTCGTGTAATGAGCACATCAATTGAACACACTAACTAGCCAAGAATCTCTATCACTCCCATAAGAAGATCGAATGTGTATCTCACACAAGAATGATCAGAATGCCTTCATCTGGCACCACCAGTACCAACTATCGCCGGTACCAATCGACTTTGTCATAATCAACGTCCCTGCCGGCCCCGTCTCACAACTAAACGGCCGATTAAACAATTAACCCTTTACATGCCGGATTGGAAAGAACTCTAACCTGACCCCAGATGTTTACATTTTGAACAAGAGGAATAAAACCGATGCGACTTGGGTTTAATCGGAGCTATAATTACATCTATAGAACTGCTTTTTCAGTATAAATGGTTAGGTCTAGAATAAAAAATTTTGAAAATGTCACATCCATATATTATTTATAAATAATCTATTTTTTTCTACTTTATTTACAACAATGATTATGTTGGGGTTTCTTCACTGGAAATTCTATGTTTTGATTTATCTTCCATAGTCTGTCTCACTCTGTGAAAAAAAAAAAAAACAGACGTATCTAAAATTTTGGCTAGAAAACTCGTCCTCCAACTAACGATCGATTGTGACTCTCATCTTGTCCAAAATCTCAAACCTGGGACTTCCGTGAAGTCTTCCGTGAAGTCCCAGGTTTGAGAGGTTATTTTGGACAAAATGAGAGTCATTTTAATCGATGAATAGTTGAAGGAAGAGTTTTCTGGCCAAAATGTTAAATACGTGTTTGTTTGTTTGGTTGTTTGGTTGTTTTACAAACCACTACAGTATTGACAAACGACCTAAAATAAACCTTAACTATAAACTCTCGTTTATCATAACAAGGTAAATTTAACAATGGAAGAAACCTTGAAAAGGAAAAAAATATTCAATCTCGCCTGAAAAGGTTAAGGTTAAACCATTAAGTACTGTCCAGTCAAGCTTGAACTCATAAAGGGCCCCCAGAAAAAGCCAATCAAAACATACACGCCTATCCCAGTGTACACACAGTAGAGACATGGATCACAATGGAACCGTGCGTCCTTGTCAACCCAAGAGTATCTATAATTCCTTAGATATCTGGTCAGATTAAATGAGCTGAATAGACTACTGAAGACGTGTAGGGTTTCGTCTATGAACGTATTAAAAAAAAACAACAACAACTGTGCTTTTATATAATAGCGCAATATCCACTAAATGTGCTCATAGCGCTTTACGAGGAGTCCCTGACCTAAGAGCAATACGTAGAATGTAGGACGGGACATGACGCTTGTTAGCCGATATTACTATTTTTTTCGACAGAGACAACGCTGTTAACGGCCAGGTACTCATTTTACACCGGAGTACGGCGAGATAATGTGAGTAAAGAGCCTTTTTTCAAGGACTCAACTATGTGTCATACCACTAGACCACATAGTAGCCGTATTTGAGAGACGTGGGTGGTTGCTGGAAGATGAAAAAAATGTTCACATTTTAAGCTTAATTAAGGCTTTTTTTTGTCGTACCCTAATCTTCAATGTTATTTTGCTACTACTATATGGCAAAAGTTTCGAACCTTTAAAATATGCTATTTCAAATATATTCTTTTAATGGGAGCGATCTATTTTCATTTTTTCGTTCAACCGAGTCATCAGTCACGTGATTTGTTGCTGTCCAACGATTGGACATTTCTAAACAAATGTAAACACGCTGCTTTGTTTATGAAAGTTGTAAACATACCCTTTGTCAAACTGAACACACTGACCAATCGTGATGTTAGTTCAAAATCTGTGAGCACTTTTCATTGTGTAGGTCGCATTGAGCACATTTTGCAATGTGACCAATGACCTCGAGCACGTGGAAAGTTAATATAGATCATGCCCATTGTGTTTTTATTTGAAGCAATATCCACTAAATGTGCTCAACGTCCTTTACAAGAGACCCCTATCCCTGCAGCAAAACTTTACATTTAGTATGAGACATTCTTGCCAGGGTTGATTCTTGACGTAGAAGAGTGGTCTGGATGCTTTGAGTTTCAGATTTTGACTTTGTAGAAATTAATAATGACTTTGGCGTCCGACGGTTTCTGATTTCTTAAATTATTTCTGAGATCAATTCTGGTGCATCTGATTGAAGGGATTTTAAAAATGACCGGAAGTGGAGAAAGTCGTCGATTCATGGTGTTATCAATTATTCGTCACATTTCTTTTATAATTTAATGTTTTTATTCAAATTGTGAATAATCCAAACATGATTTATTTTTCATATAGTTAACGCTCCCAGCGTTTTGTTGTTTACAATCAACAATCCAAATTTGGCTGTTAGTTTCTTAGTTTTTAATTCTATAGAAAGTATGCGCTTGGCTAAGAAGCTCATAACATTGCCATCCGGAAGTATAAGGGACCAACACACAAAACTGTGTGTATCCATGAACGTTTATAGTCAGGTTTATACAGTTCAGTGAGCATTACTCATAAACGCGGATGGCAAAAAAAAAAACAATAACAACGACCTGAGTGACGCCATCTTCGAACTATCTATAAAGCTACAGTGTTTGGGGCTTAGCCCGTGGCCTTCGTAAAGTTATGGCCTGATACTGACCAAAAAATTACGTCAAAATGCCGGTCTTTTGCCACAAAAGAAAACAAATCGTGAGTTGTATTCAATAGTTCAACCAATGAAATGACTTGTTTCCATGAGCTCTACTAACGATAACTCACTCGACGGTGCAAAAACCAAATAATGACGTCAAACTGCCAGTCCTTTTGGATTTCAGTATCAGGCTATAACATAACGATGGCTACGCTTTGCCCCATTGTGTATAACATCAATAAGTCCTGAATGGATTTTCCAGTGACATGTAAACCATTTCCCCAGAGCGACTCAAAAATTTCAACTCACTGACGTCATTTCTACACTAGACTATCTCAGACCTGCCAACTACTACGAAAAAATCGTAAAAATACGGATTTTTGGCATCAACAATAGAAATAAATAGACATTTTTGATTCATTACAATGTGATAAAAAGAAAACTTTGGTGCCACAAAGCATCTATTCAGGGTTTTGAAGATATATTTTATACTGATAAATGTAAAATATTAATTTGTAAAGTTAATTATAGTGACTTCTATTTCTTCTCTCTGAAAACTACGATTTTTTTTACATTTCAAGTTGGCAGGTCTGCAATCTATAAGCCTCGATTGTTTTACCAAATTCTTTCTTATATCGCTCATCCAGGTATTATACCAGATTGTTTAGAAAGATGATATTTGCTCGCTTCTCATTCCACGACATTATTTCTTTACAGGACCCGACGTTGGCTAGTGATGCTGTACGTTTAGGTAAAATACTCACAACATCCGCCAGCCAAAAAAAAAATAATAAATACTAACTTTTTTTTAAATGTGTGTAACCTTGAACGTTTATAGTCTGCTTGATAAAATTTACTGAGAACTAATCGCAAACAGGTTGTCTAACAATAATAATAACAAAAGCTGAGTTGCGTCAATTTCGTTCTTTCTATTATTTCAGGCAGGACTCCAACTTAACTGTGGCGAATCTGGCCATAATTTGCTTTGACCTTCCTTTCCTTCAATTAGGTGTAAAGTTAAATCACACCAGGTGGACAACCGGGAAAGAATTTAGTCGGATTAGCGATACTTATCAGTGATTGGTAGAGAGCTATAATGGAACAGGTGAGACAATGAATGCGACAAAAATCACTGTTATGTAACGCCATGCCCTGGGGCAGTGTGATATGGAACTGCAGCGAATCATTAACAGCAAAGAAAGAGTAGAAGGGAGAAAATTGACGGTAATCAACACTTTGTTATTGTTTTTAGACAGCCATTTTGGGTTTACTTCTCACTAAATTTTATCAATCCGACTATAGATATTATGCGCTTGGCTAAGAAGCTCACAACATTGTCATCCGGAAGTATAACGGACCAACAAACAAAATTCTGTGTAACCATGAATTTTTATAGTCTGGATAATACAGTTAAGTGAGACTTACTCATAAACGTGGATGGCAAAAAACAATAACAAAGACTCGAATGACGTCAACCTCGAACTATCTATAGATGATGTGCGCTTATCCAAAAGAAAAACAAAGTCCTCATAACAATCCGCCAGGCGAATATAACTCACCAACACATAGTCTGATTAATAAAATTTATATAGAATTACTCATAAAAATGACAGGCTAAAAATAATGACAAAATAATGACCCCTACTTGTAAATCTATTAGATTTGAACACATTTATCAAGTGGACAACGCACTATATAAAAGCTCGAAGCTCAATACGTGTTTTTTCCAAAAGAACGGCAGTCAACTGGTTAATGGGATTTTGATCAGGCTATGTGGTCTAGTGGTATGGCACTCGCTTTCGGATCGGAAGGTCCTGGGTTCGAGTCTCGCTCGGCGCATAGTTGAGTCCTTGGAAAAGTCTCTTTAGTCACATTCTCTCACCGTACTCAGGACGTCAACAGCGTTGTCAATGTAGGACAAAATTGTAATATCGCCTAACAGGCGTCATGTCACGCCCTACATGTTAAGTGATGCTGTTGGCCAGGGACCCCCTTGTAAAGCGCTTTGGGCACGTTTAGTGGATGTTGCTCTATATAAAATCTAAATTTTATTTTTCATATAATCAAGATAAACATTTTCGATGACGTGGAGAAAATCAGCATATGTTGCATGTTTGTAATTATTATTATCGATTGCTATTGTCTCCCTTGCAATACATGTCTTTATAATATTTTATTTCCATTATATCACTCAGAAAGATAAAAACAAAATATTCACATATTGGTTAATATGTCATTATTAGAATAAACATTGCATAATCAGCCATTATGACCCGATACGGTTGACTGAATTATGCAAATGAGAGGAATCTGCAATCAGCATTTCTTTTGTTTGTGATTTCGTGCGACCTACAGAATGACATTGGGTCTCGTTATCCATGGGGTCAATCGGGACGGCCTAGTGATGCTATGCGTATAGGCAAAATGCTCACAATATCCGTCAGCCTGATGTTTCGTACCAACATACAACATTATATATGTAACCTTGAATGTTTATAGATAGAATGAAGTTGACGTCACTCAGGTCTTTGTTGTTTTTTGCCACCCACGTTTATGAGTAATTCTCACTTAACTGTAATATCCAGACTATAAAAGTCATGGTTACACAGAGTTTTGTGTGTTGGTCCGTTATACTTCCGGATGGCAATGTTATGAGCTTCTTAGCCAAGCGCATACTATCTATAGTCAGATTGATAGAATTTAGTGAGATCTAATACGTCAACCAGCTGTATGACAACAATAATAAAGAGCTGAGTGACGTCAACTTCATCCCTTCTATTGATGCATTGCGTTTATCCAAAAAACCCTCACAACATCCGCCAGCCAGATACAAAGTATCAACACACAAAACTATGTGTAACCTTGGTCGTTTATAGTCTGAGTGATATAATTTAGTGAGAACTACTCATAAAAAAGGGTAAAAACGATAACAAAGAGGTGAGTGACGTCAACTTCATTATGGAAACCCGAAACGTCCACAGTATCTGTCGTCGTTGAATAGATAGGATGCGCTTGACTAAGAAGCTCACATCATTGCCATCCGGAAGTATACCTGACCAACACACAAAACTATGTGTAACCTTAAACGTTTGTAGTCTGGTTAATACAGTTTAGTGAGAATTACCCATAAACGCGGATGGCAAAAAACAATAACAAAGACCTGAGTGACGTCAACTCCGTTCTATCTATTGGTGCTGTGCGTTAACCCAAAAATCTCATAACATCCGCCAGCCAGATATAATGAACCAACACACAAAACTATATGTAACCTTAAACAATTATAATCTTGATTGATACAATAATTTAGTGAGAACTACTCATAAAAAGGGTAAAAGTGATAACAAAGACCCGAGTGACGTCAACTTTGTTCTATCTATAAATTGAAGCTTACATTTCAATACTTATTGTTTTGTTTTTTTTTTAAATTGGGGAAGAATTACTCATAAAACTGGCTGACTAAAAACAATAACAAATACCTGAGTGACGTCAATCTATTTTTTCCCATTAAATCAAAACAATGTATCAACCCGGAACATTTCAAACATAATATTCTCTTGCATATAGATAACTCTTCATATAAAAATACATATTAATAATATTTTACAGAAACAAATTCGTCATGCGTGTCATATAGCTAGTGTCAAAGTCTCATTCAAATCACGTTGTGATAAAAATCATTTTTTATAACATCAAAGTGTTCTTATGTCTTTGGTGTTTTTAATGCGTCTTACCCCTATTAATGCAACTTTATCATTAGCTATGTCTTATCGCTCGTTCGTTCAGTTTAAATCTAAGAAAATAATGGAACGAATGACACATTTTATGGGAAACAATCCTCAATATCTCAAAATGTGGAAAAAAACGGAGTTAGGGAGTTTAGGAAAACCACTCTTCAAATTAAATCTCGCCGTGAAAGTGTTAAATAAAATTCAGCGTGGCATTGGGATATATTGTTGCTTTGTTCTGATTTTTAGTATTTTGTTTTCTTCCTTGTACAAATCTATTAACCCCGATTTGCTCAAATGATTCGGGAAGTCCTGGTCCGTTTTGATCTTACATGACTCATTATACATAATATGTAGTAGAGGGGAACATTGGGGGGTCCCGATAGCTCAGTTGGTAGAGCACTCGCTTCACACGCAATCGATCACGGGTGCAGTTAAGATTATTATTCTGACAGCCCCCCCCCCCCCCCGACCCCCCAACTCCCTCTCGATCTCGTCCCACTGTCCACCCAGTAGTGATTGGTTAGCTTGGTCTGTTAGATCTGGCGGAAAGTACTTTGCGATAAGAATAGAGTCCTATCCAGAGGATAGCAAGCAATTGTTATTGTTCGTTTCACGCTACAGAAACCGGGATAAACTGCGGCGCCATAGACTCCCCCACTGAAGCGCTTTGAACACGTTTATTCGTCGATATTATTGCTTTATAGTGTAGAAATGAGATGATTGGAAGTCAATGAAATGCTTTTTTTTAAATCTCGTTATTCAAGGACGATAACGAAAGACAACGAGAAAACGGAAGTTTTAGGACAAGTGTGTGTTGCACGATACAATATAAAAGCTCAAGTTTTTGGGTTTTTTTTTACCAATTAACTGCCATGCCGTACTCCGGAAAACACGTATTTTTTAAAACTTGGCCAGAAAATTCCGTCTTCAATTATTATCGATCGATTTAAATGACCCTCATCTTGGCAGACACTCTCAAACCTGTGATTTCAATGAATACCTCGCGGGGTCCCAGGTTAGAGATTTTTTGCTAAGATCAGGTTCATTTAATTCGATCAATATTTGAAGGACCAGTTTACTGGCCAAATATTAAAATTCGTGTTTTCTAGAGTATGGCCAGATAACTGGTTAGCATGGCGATGTATCACAACTATTGAAATACTCTTCAACAGTCGTAACGTCACTTCCTTCCTAATGACGCATGGTAACTTAGTAACACTTGCTCTAAACTATCGGAACAATGGCGGACGCCCGTATGAAATATTTCTCCGGCGAGCATAAAGGATATCCAGAGGAAAACAAAACCATAAATTTGATCATGTTTTGACTTTTACACATTATGATCATAAGGCATATGAAAAGTTATAGCCAGCATGAAAAATAAAAAGTAATGATTTTCTTTGTTTAGAACCAAGATGGCCGCCGTTGCCGGGAGGCGTGACATCAGACTATTGAATCGTATTGCCACCTACAGCAGCTGTTGGTTTGACCTAGAGATAGTATGCGCTTGGCTTAGAAGCTCATAACATTGCCATCCGGAAGTATAACGGACCAACACACAAAACTGTGTATCCATGAACGTTTATAGTCGGGTTAATGCAGTTCAGTGAGCATTACTCATAAACGCGGATGGCAAAAAACAATAACAAAGACTTGATTGACGTCATCTTCGAACTATCTATAAGACAAACCAAATCACCACGCAGGTCAAATCTGTGGGTCAAGTTGGGTCAGTAGCTGAATTCCCCGAAAAAAAATAATAATAATAATATTATCATTGCCCGGCAAGTACAAACATTATCTGTCGGTCATGATGACACCGACACCTGGACTGGACATGTAACAAGTTAACTCGACCGTACTCTGGAAAGAAAAACCTCATATTATTATTTTAAAATTTGGCCAGAAAACTTGTCCTTCAATAAATATCGATCGATTTAAGTGACCTTCATCCTGAAGAAAAACTCTCAAACCTTGAAAAAAAAAACAAAAAAAAAAAAAAAACGTCTATTTTAAAATTTGGCAAGAAAACTTGTCCTTCAATAAATATCGATCGATTTAAATGGCCCTCATTATGGCAAAACTCTCAAACCAGAGACTTCCCAATATTTGCAGGACTAATTTTCTAGCCAAACTTTTAAATACATAATATTATTTTTCCCCAGAGCAAACTCGTTATGAAGTCGTTAATATGCTGTACTAAGATTAAGCTGAACATCAGTATAATTTAAATTTCCAAGCAAAAGTTTAAAAAATCTTCTCGGAGCCCGGTTGTCCAGTTGTCACAACATCATGAAGTAGCATTGTCCTTCTCGATAGATGTGCTAGTGGAAAAACTAAAATAAATGTTATGGAAAGGTCAGGCCGTCATATGTAAAATCAGATAACACACCTGTTATGTTCCTGAACACATGTGTTCATACTGATTAATAATGTGATGTTAACAGGACTCGAGTATAGATAGTATGCACTTGGCGAGGACGAGAGACGCATGCGCACAACCAACATGACATTCTCTCTCTAATAACTTTTTCCGCGGTGACCTCACAGACTATGGGTGACGTCCAATCAAGGGACGCTACTCTTCTGTTTATCACATTCCTTATAGAAAGTCGATATATGTATTCAACCATAGCCTTCGTTAACTTATAGCCTGACACTAAAAAACAAAAAAACTCTCTAACAAAACTCTAACAACTAAACGTGCTCAAAGCGCTTTACAAAGCATCCATGACCAACAGCAACACGAAACATATAAAACGAGACAGGACGCATGTTGGGCGATAATATTACACTTTTTTTCCGACAGATTTGGCCAGAAAAACTCGTTCTTCAAAATTCGATCAATTTAAATGAAGTTCGTCTTGGCAAAAACTCTCAAACCTTGGAATTAAATAAAAATTTCGTCAATTCAAAGAATTGATAGTTTTTGCCAAGATAAGGGTCATTTAAATTGATCGATTTTTGAAAGACGAGTTTTCTGGCCAAGTTTTTAAATACTAATTTCTCCAGATTATGGTAGTTAACTTGTTATCTCTCTCTTTACCAGCCATTTTCAGGATTGTCCCCAAAACTTCACACCCAACTCAAAAATAGCTTTTTTTATCACTCAAACACGCAGTAAAGTTCTTGCGATAAATAAATTATTAAGCAAAACATGCTCTACAACACACTGTTCATTATCTTTAATTTATTTGATGCCCCAGAGAAATTGAATAAGAATAATGTTGGTTGTATCGTAACGAATGTGACGATTTTCCTATAGTTGGTAAGGAGAGGGTTAACCGATAGCTATCTCCACCTATACATGCCTGCCAGCCAAACCCATCATCCACCGGGATAACTTACAAATTATTACAATAATTATCGTCATGTCCTTCGGTTATATGTCCGCATAAAATAATAAAATACTCATTTGTCATAATGCTGAATATGTCAAATAAAATACATTTGAAATGAGTCATTTATCCTTTGAATAAATTGTAGACCAAAGCGAGGGACATTAAACGGGGTAGATGGCTTCAAAATATATATTTGTGTCTCATCCGTATGAGAAAGCAGATAAAGAAATATAACGATAAGAAGCCCATTTAAGCTACGTAGATTCTTAGATTTCTAAGGTCAAATCAAGCTGTCAGATGAAGCTTATAATTATCGAATTGTATACATGTTTATTTTTCTATAATTATTGTTATTGGGTGAATTCATTATCTACCAAATTCATTCCCTTAGTTTGTGGACAAAGAAAAATTACAAGGACTTCTCCACACGGAACTGGTATCTTGGTGTTAAGGCTTGTTTTTAAAATGATGTGTACGATTTTGTGAGTTTTTTATTCTGTTCACTCATAGAAATCATCGAGCTCTAAAAAAGTGTTTACATGCTAGCAGCTGTCCTCTTAAAAGACTGTGTTGGTTACAACGAAGGGACAGAATCGGTGATAACCGCATCCACCTAATGGGAGCGATCTATATTCAGGTTTTCGTTCAACCCGAGTCATCAATCACGTGATTTGTTGCTGTCCAACGATTGGGCATTTCTGAACAAATGTAAACACGCTGCTTTGTTTATGAAAGTTCTAAACATACCCATGTGTCAAGCTGAACACAATGACCAATCGTGATTTTAGATAGTTCCAAATCTTCCAAATGTGTCAGTGAACAGTTAACACTATGTGGGTCATTTTGAGCACCTTTTCCAATGTGACCAAGGACCTCCAGCACATGGAAAGTTAATATACATCATGCCCATTCGTCGATCCATGGATACAGATCTTAAAGAGGTTGGTCTAACATGGAATACCATCGGTGTCCATGCAGCGACAGACAGAATTGAGTGTAAGTAATTAAGTAAGTAAAAAAGTAAGTGAGTACAGTAAGTAAGTAAATTAAGTAAGTTTGTTAGTAAGTAAGTAAATTAAGTAAGTTAGTAAGTAAGTAGGGAAGTAAGTAAGTAAGTAAACTAGTAAGATTTTTTGTTTGTTTGTTGCTTTAGGTCTCTTCCAACACAATTGAGGTTATATGAGAGACCGCTGAAACAAAAAAAAAAACAAGCAATCCAACAAAAATAGTACAAATGTAAATCAAAATCATAACCTAAAGATATCATAAGCTAAATTATAAATAACCAAGAACAAACAGGCAGAAGATTTACAGAAAAAAAAAAATATCCCCTGTCAAAAATACAATCACAAACCAAAGAAGCAGGATAGGCTAGTAAAGAGAAGAAGAAACGACATCACTATCGGATCGTATACCCATGCGAACATCATAGGTATATGATTCAAGGGTGATGCTCCCATCCAACCACCCGCAAACTAGTAAGAAAGAAAGTCTTAGTATCCTTATTCGTGAGAGTGCCCCACGTCAACAACACTTTTATGGATACACATGGCGTATGTAAAGCTGTATTACAAGTTTCTTTCAACAGACAGACCACGGTGTTAGCAGCTAGTGTCTCGTTTGACACCTGAGTACAGTGAGAGAATGTGAGAAAACAAAACCCCGCTTTTTTGGGACTCATCTTTGCCATGCTAAAATCAGGGACTTAAGGCCTGAACCACGTGACCTAAGCAACAGCGAGGAAAAAATAGCTACGCATAAGCTCGAGTGAACATTCTTCAAGTAAGGAGCAGAGAGCGCAAATCATTCCCTAAATGATCTCGCCTTCGGGCCGGAAGGTCCAGGGTTCGAGTCTCGTTCCGAGCAGCGCATCGTTTGATCTTTGTAAAAGGTTATTTACTCATATTCTCTGAGGTGTAAAATGAAAACCTGGCCAGTGACACGTTTATCTCTGCCGGAAATAAATGTGATATCGACTAACAGGCGCCCTGTCTCGTCGTTCGCAGTTGACGTCACTCGGGTCTTTGTTATTGTTTTTTTGCTATCCGCGTTTATCAGTAATTCTCACAAAACTGTATTAACCAGACTATAAACGGTCATAGTTACACACAGTTTTGTGTGTTGGTCCGTTATACTTCCGGATGGCAATGCTGTGAACTCCTTTGCCAAGTGCATACTATCCATATTGGAATTTCGTTACAGCTTGTTATTTTATTGTATTGATACATTCATTTGCATACGACTAGACGAACTATGACCTCTAGTGTCAGTACGAAACATTTACTCCGCCGTAACTCTGAAGAAATACACGTATTAAAAATTTTGCCCAGAAAACTCGTTCTTCAAATTAATATCGATAGATTTAAATGACCCTCATCTTGGCAAAAAACTCTCAAACCCGGGACTTCGAAGAATATTGGGGATTTTTTTTCCTTGTATTTTTCCTTCTTGCTTTCTTTGGCACTGTTTCATACAAACCTTTTCCAGATCTATAACTCATTAATTATCACGGTGAAAACATACAAAACTATTTGTGGCTTTCCCCCCACAGGCCTTCCTTCCTTTTATTAATCTAATCGTCCTACTATACTATAACTCTTTTTACAGATGTATGAATATCACACAGTCATTCAAAACCATAAATCAATCAAAAACACATTTATTTAACTTTCTCCCAACAGTTCCCACTTTCAACAAAACATTTTTATGACATCAAGTGGCGATCAAATTCATTCATTTTCACACTGCTGGCTACCGTGCTATAAAATAACACATCTTTAAAATTTTGGAAAAAAAAAATCCTCCTTAAATAAATATCGATCGATCAAAATGACTCTCATCTTGTCAAAAAAAAAAAAAACCAACTCTCAAACCTGGGACTCGACATTTCTTTAACGTCCCAGGTTTGAGAGTCTCTTCGGAAGATTGGGGTAATTTTAATCGATCTAATTTTGAAGGACGAGTTTTCTGGCCAAAATTGTTTTAATGTTTTTTTTTCAGAGTA
>NC_088369.1:11277822-11297822 GCF_034508935.2 Berghia stephanieae
AATAGTGCTCGCCATATAGCAATGGAGCGAATTATTATTTTAATATTTACCACAACGTTGGAGTCAGTCTACATCGATGTTTCAGGCCTTTTCAGCCATCGTCAGGACTGTGTGTTACATGAGTTTGGTTTGTTGTGTGTTGTTATATATATATGAGATTAATTCGCGGATATTTAGAGTGCTCGGCTATTATAAGAAGACAAAACTATCAGACGCTTATATTATTTTTCTCACCTCAATATTTATGCCGACAGTTAGCTATTTTGTCAATTTGCCCTGAAGAGGCAGAGGAAATGCCGAAACACCACTGTCGGCGTATAATGAAGCGAGAAATAAAATACATGTCGGCCTACACGTTTTTAGGTTTCAATCAAACAGAGCATAATTTGTTCTTTCCATATCAAAGTAAATAACATAAAGTCCATGAAAATGTATAGGCTATTATCCAAGTTCATTATGGGCAATAGATAGAAGCATAATATTGCTTTCTAAACACTATTCAAAACTTCTATTTACAATTTCTGACATCTGTAAACTGAATGACACTGTTGTTTATTTATCTAATTTCAGTCTGCCTGCCTGTTATTCATGCTCAATAACCATACTCTGATAAAACAGGCTTTTAAAAATTTGGTTGTTTGTTTGTTTTTAAGGGTTTTACGGCGCTTGGTTTGTTTGTTTTTAAGGGTTTTACGGCGCTTGCAACACGTTTAGGTTATATCAGCGCCAGTAAAAAGGAAGAAAATGGAATTGTGTCCAGAAAACTTATTCTTCAAATATTGATCGATTAAAACGAGCCTTGTCTTGTCATAATCTGTCATGTCATCGAACCTGGGACCCTATAAAGTGTAGTTCCAAGTGCAAGAAAGAACTTTTTCACAAGCCGAGGGTGATTTTAGTCAATCGATATAATTTGAAGGACGAGTTTTCTGGCCAAAATTTTAAAATTTTCAGAGTATGGTTATGTTGTCTGTCCATGGAAGTTCTTTTTTTTTTTCTTTTCTTTTTTTTTCATATTTTTCTTTATTATTTTTTTTTTTTTTGGTGTGGGCGTTGGTCTGTCTCTAGTATACAATTCAAATCGCTTCGTGCATAAATAAAAGAGAGATTAAAATCAATAAACTACATATAGGAATTTGAATTTATTAACTAGTTAACTGCCGTACTCTGGGAAGGCATGTACTTTTTAAAAATTTGGCCAGAAAACTCGTCCCTCAAATATCGATCAATTTGAATGACCCTCATCTTGGCAAAAATTCCCAAACACAAGACTTCGTGAAGTCTTCGAGGGAATCCAAGGTTTGAGAGTTTGTGCCATCTACGGGGGCATTCAAATCGATCGATAGTTGAAGGACGGGTTTTCTGGCCAAATTTTTAAAACTACGCGTCTTTCCAGTATACGGCAGTTAACTGGTTAATTATTTTTATCATATACGTGTACATTCTGATACAGCGAGCTGTATAATATTATTATAATCTTGCAAGATAGTAAAAACTGTTTCTTACTTCGCTTCACTTATTCTGCCATACTCTGGAAAAACAACGTATTTCAAAATTTGGCCACAAAACTCGTCCTTCAAATATCGATCAATCAAAACGACTCTCATCTTATCAAAAACTATCAAACCTGGGATTTCTCGAAGTCTTCATTAAAGTTTGTTTTGTTGTTTGTTTGTTTTTTTTTTTTTTTGGACAAGATGAGGGTCTCAATTATTCGATCAAAATTTGAAGGATGAGTTTTCTGGCCAAAATTGTAAACACGTGTTTTTTTTCTTCAAATTATGACAGTGCTTATGGATTAAGATCATTGCATGCCTTCCAAACTCTCCCTATGTTTTGTCTGTCGCTTTTCTACTTTGGCATCCTTTGACAAAATACTTTTAAAAATTTGGTCAGAAATCTTTTATTTCAATTATAAATAGAAGGAACATGATGTCGCCAATCAACTCTTTGTTATTATATTAAGACAGCTTGATAGTGATTAGTTCTCACTAAATTATACAAATCAGACTATAAACGTTCAAGGCTACACATAGGAATGTGTGTTGGTGCGTTATATCCGAATGGCGGGTGTTGTAAGTATTTTACCTAACACTAGATAACATCACTTGTATGGGATATTTCGTTACTTAAGTGATAATGTTATTATATGAAAAAAAAAAATATTATGTTTAAAATATTGTATTTATTTTATCAAACAACGAGATATAACTATTGATTTTGTTTGTTAAAAATCGTGATTTTATAACGTTCGATAGTTTGTAAAACCCAATATTAATATGCAATGTTTAGACACTTTTTTTCTGATATGACAGTACGTGAAACTTGTCGCTTCGGATGATATGTGAAATATGAAACCAACGACAGATGAAGTCAAAACGTTTTGTCCAAAATATAAAACATAAAAAAGGTGCTTTGTCGGAAAAATGTCAGAACTTGTGTAAGCCGTCGGGTTTTTTTATATTTTATATACAAGTAAAGAAGCTAAACCAGTCTTACCGCTCTGAACTTCCCTTAAAAATTCCTATAAAAACTTCGATCTTCTTGCACGATGATCTTGATGGCAATTCATACACAAGGAACACCTTTCTTCCCCCATTGTTTAATAGGCTTCTACTGTGGACAAGAACGTGGGCATCCCGCTGAGCCCGATGCCTCTTGATGACCATTCTGTGTAGATAACAATGGTCATATGATAATATCATTATACTGATCCGAGCCAGTGTCCGAATAGGTCTCGAAACACGTTTCCGGGCTCAATTCATGTCTTCGTGAAACAGAACGTGGAGGTAGTATTGATGCTAAACTATGCGTTTATGTAAATTTGCCTACAACATCCACCAGCCAAAATTAACATATAGATAGTATGCAGTTGACGTCAATGGTGTCTTTGTTATTGTTTTTTGCCATCCGCGTTTATGAGTAATGCTCACTGAACTGTATTAACTTGACTATAAACGTTCATGGATACACACCGTTTTGTGTGTTGGTCCGTTATACTTCCGGATGGCAATGTTATGAGCTTCTTAGCCAAGCGCATACTATCTATAGATAGTGTGCGCTTGTCTTAGAAGCTCACAACATTGCTATCCGGAAGTATAACGGACCAACACACACAACTATGTGTAAACTTGAACATTTATTAGTCTGGTTAATACAGTTTATTGAGAATTACTCATAAACGCGGGTGGCAAAAGGCAATAACAAAGACCTTCGTTCTATATATAAACACACAAAACGGTGTGTAACTTTTAACTTTTATAATCTGATTGATATATATTTTACTGAGAAATCAGTAACAGGTATCATAATAACAAAGAGCTGAGTGGCGTCAACTTCATCCACGCTACTTTTTCGTAAGGTACGTTCTTCGACCATTCTCCCATGTCTGACACACAGAGCTCCATCTATAGATAGTTCGAAGTTGACGTCACTCAGGTCTTTGTTATTGTTTTTTGCCATCCGCGTTTATGGGCAATGCTCACTAAACCATATTAACCTGACTATAAACGTTCATGTTTACACACAGTTTTGTGTGTTGGTCCGTTATACTTCCGAATGGCAATGTTATGAGCTTCTTAGCCAAGCGCATACTATCTATAACACCGAGTACTTTGAAAAACACGTTCTTAAAATTTTGTCGAGAAAAATCTTTCTTCAAATATCAATCGATTAAATTGACTGTCATCTTGCAAAAAAAAAAAATAAATAAAAAAAAAATAAAAAAAATAAAAACCTCACAAACCTGGGACTTCACCGATTGATATTTGAAGAACGTTTTTATTTTTCTGGCCAGCATATTTCAATGCGATTCAATAGTCTGATGTCAGGCCGCCTGGCAACGGCTGCCATCTTGGTTCTAATCAAAGAAAACCATTACTTTTTATTTATCATGTTGGCTAGAACTTTTCATATGTCTTGTGATCAGAATGTGTAAAAGTCAAAACATGATCAAATGTATGTGGGTTTTTTTTTTCTTCTGGATACGCTTTATACTCGCCGGAGAAATATTTCATACGGAAGTCCGCCATTGTTCCGATAGTTTAGAGCCAGTGTTACTAAGTTACCATGCGTCATTAGGAAGGAAGTGACGTTACGACTGTTGAAGCCTATTGCCTGTTTTCATAGGACGACTGTACAACTATTTCTACTCAGAAAAGTGAGTGAAGCAGGCGCTTATGTTGATGATAACAAGAAATGAAGTGAGTAGGAAAGTGCCAGAAGACAACAGAGAATAAAAACTTCGCGGCGGTGATGGGGGTTTGAACCCGCGGCCTTACTGGTATGGCTTTGATAGACTACTTTTGTTAGTTTTTTGTTGTTGTTGTTTTTTTACGTGCGCGCGCAAGTGTAATATTTGTTTCGTGCTTTCATATTATTTGCTTGAATTCTGCGTTGATGTACCGAATTCACGTCACGGCTGATGCATTTTGCTAAGTCAGACAAAAATAATTTTATGAAGTGTTTAAATTATTTTAATGTTGTTGTCAGTGTATAGATGGGTGGGTAGGTATGCAGTGTGCCTATAAAACACGGTGATGAAATAAAGATTGAATTTATTTTAAAGAAGATAGCACTTGCTATTATTGTATCGTTGGATGATTTGTTTAAGAATTTTTTTTTGTTTTGTTTTGCTTTGTTTTTTTGTTTTTTTGGTTTTGTTTTTACTTTTTTTACTTTTTTTTTTTTTTTTTTTTTTGGGGGGGGGGGGGGGGGGTTATACTACGGATGGTTGGGTATGCAGGTAGCTAAGTAACAGAAGTGATATATTCAAGAAAGAATTTAAAGAGAAGATATCAATTATTATTCCATAATTGTGTTTTATGTAAAGGATGTCAAGCAATTTTTGAGACATTGTAATATTGTTGATGTAAATTATAGTGTATAGGCAAGATGGTGGGGCGATAAAGAAATAGATGAATGTTGATAGGAAGGTTTTTGGAAGTTGTTTGTTGATAGATAATGTAGGGGGGGGGGGGGGGTTGATGATGTAAAGGTGGAGTTTTTAGAGAAGAAATGACATATCTGACATGGTGGTGGGGTTTTTTGATAGTGGTGGTGGTGGTAGTGGTGGTCGTGGAGGAGGAAGGACTGTTTTTTGTGGTAGCGGTGGTGGTGGTGGTGTTTGTGGTGGAGGTGGTGGTACAGCTAGTGGTGGTGGTGGTGGTAGTGGGAGTGGAGGAGGAAGGATAGGTTTTTGGTGGTGGCGGCGGTGGTGGTTGAGGAAGAGGATTGAGGAGGAAAGATAGGTGTTTGGTGGTGGGGTGGCGGTTGAATATGATGATGATGATGATGATGATGGTGATGATGGCAATGGTGGTAGTAGAGGAGGAGGAAGTGAGGAAGATAATATGATGATGTTGGTGGTGGCTGAGGAGGAGGAAATAAGGAAGATGTGGTGTTGGTGGTGTTGGTGTTGTTGTTGTTGTTTGTGGTGGTTGTGGAGGAGGAAGTGAGGAAGATGTGGTGGTTGAGGAGGAGGAGGAGGAGGAGGAGGAGGAGGAGGAGGAGGAGGAGGAGGAGGAGGAGGAGGAGGAGGAGGAGAAGAAGAAAAAGAAAGAGGGGAATGAGGAGGAGGTGGAGAAGAAGGAGAAGAAGAAAGAGGGGGACGAGAAGGAGTAGGAGGAAAAGGAGGAAAAGCAGGAGGAGGAGAAAATAAAACATCGTAAGATTGCTGACGCAAATGTTTGATTTTTAAAAAGGAAGGTGGGGCTTTAAAGAGATATAAATGATGGAAAGAATTTTAAAGATTGTTTATTCCCAGATTACGTGTGGAGGTAGTTTAGGGCGTGCGGGTTTGTTTTGGGAAAGAAATATAACTGATGACGTAGTCGTGGTGGTGGTGGAGTAGGACAAGAAAGAAGAAGAAGAAGAAGAAGAAGAAGAAGAAGAAGAAGAAGAAGAAGAAGAAGAAGAAGAAGAAGAAGAAGAAGAAGAAGAAGAAGAAGAAGAAGAAGAAGGAGAAGGAGGTAGAGGAGAGGAGGAGGAGGAGAAGGAGGAGGATTAGGAGGAGGAGGAAGAGGAGGAAGAGGAGGATTAGGAGGAGGAGGAGGAGGAGAAGAAAAAGAAGAAGAAGAAGAAGAAGAAGAAGAAGAAGAAGAAGAAGAAGAAGAAGAAGAAGAAGAAGAAGAAGAAGAAGAAGAAGAGGAGGAGGAGGAGGAGGAGGAGGAGGAGGAGGAGGAGGAGGAGGAGGAGGAGGAGGAGGAGGAGGAGGAGGAGGAGGAGGAGGAGGAGGAGGAGGAGGAGGAGGAGGAGAGAAAAGGGAGTGGAGGCGGTGTTAGACGGGGCAGTGTAATTCAGCTGTACGGTCATTGCTTCATACCCGAAAGGTACCGAGTTCAAATACCGGCTGCGCTGTGTGGCTTTGAGAAAGTCATGTTGACGTCACAAAACAAACGGCGAGTGTCATACTGATTAGTTTTCTGACGAAGGTCATAGGTCGAAACGTTGTTAGTTTTGTGTTGTCTCCAATATTTAGTATTAGTCACCTCTTGTCATTTTTATTTTTATTCCACTTATGTGTGTAAACAAAAACAATTGTACTGATGCTATGTGTTTAGTTTACAAAAACTTATGAACATCAGCCAGTCGGATATAACGTACCAACATACAAAATTATGTGTAATCTTAAACTTTTTCATAGATAGTTCGAAGTTGACGTCACTCATGCCTTTGTTATTTTTTTTTGCCATCCGCGTTTATGAGTAATTCTCACTAAACTGTATTAACCAGATTATAAACGATCATTACACACAGTTTGTAAGTTGGCCAGTTACACTTCCGGATGGCAATGTTGTGAACTGCTTAGCCAAGTGCATACTATCTATAGTTTGGACACAATTTACTGAGAACTACTCATAAAATTGGCTGGTTAAAAACAATAACAAAGAGCTGAGTGACGTCAATTTTGTTCCTTCTATAGATAGAATGCGCTTGGCCAAGGAGTTCACAACATTGCCATCCGGAAGTATAATGGACAAACACACAAACTCTGTGTAACCATGAACTTTTATAGTCTGGTTAATACAGTTTAGTGAGAACAACTCACAAACGCAATGGCAAAAACAATAACAAAGGCCTGAGTGACGTCATCTGCATACTATCTATAGGAGTAAAAGTATAGCTCAAATAATTTTTTTTTTTAATTATAATAAATGAAAACTTACCTCAAAAACTGTCAGAAGTTATAATTTAGAATCACAGAAACTGTGGTGTGGTCTATACAAAAATCCTTACAAGTCTACGATCCAAATGAGATAAAAGACTCCAAATACCACGGACCAATTCACGCCAATTGAAGATCTAAAGTACCGACAGTCAGAGACTACTAACTACACACATTAATAAATATGAACAGTAAGTACCACGAATATAATTTGTCCCTATTGAATTACAAATCGAAATAATAAATTAATAACAATAACAGTGACAACCTAAAACATACAAATTATTATATTGATAATATTATAACTTCGCGAAGCCAGTTTTCCACGAGCGAGAGGTGGTAGTAGAATGACGAATGGATGAATGAATGAATGAATGAATGACTCGCTGAACGACACCACGTCACGCCATTGAGGAGACAAGCAGACAGGGAGGGGGGGGGGGGGGGGGGGGGGAGGCAGAGGCGTTGACAGTAACGCCAAACAAAAAAGTGTCTATTTATGTCTACGTATGAAGGAATAAATATTATAAATTCAACAACAACAAAAAAGGGGGGTGAGAGAGAGAGAGAGAGAGAGAGAGAGAGAGAGAGAGAGAGAGAGAGTAAGAGGGATGGAGAGAGAGAGAGAGAGAGGGGGGGGGGGGATCTAGTTTTGGGAGTGAAAATAGGGGAGGCAGAGGCGTTGACAGTAACACTAACACCAAAAAATAAAGTGTCTATTTATGTCTACGTATGAAGGAATATAAATTCAAAAGCGAGAGAGAGAGAGAGAGAGAGAGAGAGAGAGAGAGAGAGAGGGGGGGGGGGGAGAGAGAGTGTGTGTGTGTGTGTGAGAGAGAGAGAGAGAGAGAGAGAGAGAGAGAGAGAGAGACGATCCAGTCTGCAAATCAGCAAATCTATAGTGAAGACAGATCCTTGTGAGGTATGAAATACGTTAACTCCTTAACGGCCATACATACTCTTGTGGAAAAAGACATGTCGTATTTAAAAATTTGGCTAGAAAACTCGCCCTTCAAAAATCCGTCGATCGATCGAGTTAAAGGATTCATATTTTGGCAAATAGTCTCTCAAATCTAGGAATTCGCAAAGTCTTCAAGAAAGTCAAAGGTTTGAGAATTGTTGAGGTTTTTTTTTAAAATGTCAAGATGAAGGTAATTTAAATCGATCAATATTTGAAGGAATTTTTTGGCCAATTAAAAAAATAATAATTTTTAAATGAGATTTTATATACTGCAATATCCATTGAACGTGCTCAAAGCGCTTTACAAGGGGTCCCTGGCCAATAGCAACATTTAATATGTAGGACGGGACATGACGCCTGTTAGGCGATATTACCCTTTTTTTCGGACATAGACAACGCTGTTGACGGCCAGGTACTCATTTTACACCTGAGTATAGTAAGAGAATGCGAGTAAAGAGCCTTCTCCAAGGAGTCAACTATGCGCCGAGCGAGGCTCGAACTCCGGACCTTCCGATCCAAAAGCGAGTGTCATACCACTAGACCGCACATAGCCGAATAAAATGTTTACAATTTTTACAATTTTTACATATCGACACATTTTTTTCTCCAGATTGAGCTGTTAACGGGTTAAGGTTTAATAAACTTAGCGGTTACAATGTTACCTCGTTGAAATACGCTGACATACCATGCATGCAGTCGTACGAAAATAAAACAAACAAGCAAAAATCAAAAAAACAAAAAACACGTTTTAAAATTTTGGACAGAGAACTCGTCCTTCAAAATAAAATTAAAAAAAAACGATCGATTTAAATGAACCTCATCTTGATAAAACAAAAACAAACAGAGTTTTTCGACAAGATGAGGAGCATTTTAATTGATAAATTATAATATTTGAAGGACGAGTTTTCTGACCAAAATTTTAAATACGTGTTTTGTTTTTGTTTTCAAGTCCGTCATCATGCTAATCATATTGACAACCGTAAGCTCATACGTAAGATAGTAAGAACGTCCTCCCTGTCAAATTGTTACACATTTCAACTATCTATACCGACTGACATTCATTGACAAAGTGGATTTTATTTTTAAAACTATATCCCGGAAACAGTATAATTCACAGTAATAATAATAATAATAATAATATATCTATAGGACAGATAAGTCGTGACGTCAAATCTTCTACTCTTAAGGTTCCAAACTCATTGGAATTGTGTATGTAACAAGTCCCTCGGAGGATTAATATAATATAATATCTTAAGATGGATACTTATTTTATTAGCAGGATGTAAAGGGGGATAGCGTGGCTCAGCGGTACGGTCTTTGCTTTGTACCCGAAAGGTACCGAGTTCGAGGCCTTGAGCAAGTCACCTCTCTCCCTAGCTCAATTTGCGGCGCTGCACTGCGGCTGACGCCTGGTTTATTCCAGTCTTCCCTTGAAATAGACTATAAACACATTTCCCCTATGGGATGAATAAAGGGATTTTTTTTTCAACGGCAGATCCTTAATATTACGAGACATAAAAGATCGAGGATGACAGATCTAAAATTCAATGAGAGCTAAATAACAATAGCAAAGATCATGAATGACGTGAACTTTTCTCTTTAAATAGATTAAAGATGACTTCCGTTATAGAAAACTGTATTTTACCCGGGATTTCAAAGTCTTGGGTTTAATCGATTTTGAGAAGTAAGTATAGTAGCCATCTTAATAAAATATTGAAGAAGTTCAAGCTCTGTGGCTAGAATTAGCAATAGGGAATGAGATTAGCGGAAGAGTAGCGTCCCTTGATTGGACGTCGCCTTACAGAGAGAACGTCAATTTGGTTTTTAAGTGTCTCAAGCCGCTTTTACCGGAAGAGAGGACGAGAGACGCATGCGCACAACCAACATGACGTTCTCTCTTTAATAACTTTTCCGCCGGTGACGTCACAGACTATGGGTGACGTCCAATCAAGGGACGCTACTCTTCCGCTAATCTCATTCCCTATAGGTATTTTGTCACTGCACGTTAGCATTTTTTTAACAATATTATATATAAGGTGAAGGAAGGGCAACAAGCAGATGATGTGGCAATAGGTGGTAATCAAAATAATGATGCTATGCGTTTAAGCAAAATACTCATAAAATCCGCCAGCTATATTTTTTAAAATATTGAGTTTTTAAATATCGTAATATCAATTAAAGGTGCTCAAATCGCTTTACAAGGGGCCCCCGGCCAACAGCAACATTTAAAATTGAGGACGGGACATGACGCCTGAGGCGATGTTACAATTTTTTCGGACAGAGACCTGAGTGACGTGAACTTCATGCTATCTATAGATAGAATGAAATTGACGTCACTCGGGTCTTTGTTATTGTTTTTTGGGATCCACGTTTATGAGTACTTCACACAAAACTATATGAACCAGATTATAAAAGTTCATGGTTACACAGAGTTTTGTGTGTTGGTCCGTTATACTTCCGGATGGCAATGTTGTAAACTTCTTAGCCCAAGCGCATACTATCTTTTGTCTGATTGACATAATCTACTGAGAACTGATCACTAACAGGCTGTTTAAAAATAATAACAAAGAGATGAGTGACGTAAATTTTGTTCCTTCTATAGATAGTATGCAGATGACGTCACTCAGGCCTTTGTTATTGTTTTTGCCATCCGCGTTTGTGAGTTGTTCTCACTAAACTGTATTAACCAGACTATAAAAGTTCATGGTTACACAGAGTTTGTGTGTTGGTCCGTTATACTTCCGGATGGCAATGTTGTGAACTCCTTGGCCAAGCGCATTCTATCTATAGATAATATGCGCTTGGCTAAGAAGCTCATAACATTGCCATCCGGAAGTATAACGGACCAACACACAAAACTGTGTGTATCCATGAACGTTTATAATCTGGTTAATACAGTTCAGTGAGCATTACTCATAAACGCGGCTGGCAAAAAAAAAACAATAACAAAGACCCGAGTGACGTCATCTTCGAACTATCTATTGTCTGATAGACATAATCTACTGAGAACTGATCACTAACAGGTTGTTTAAAAATAATAACAAAGAGATGAGGGACGTAAATTGTGTTCTTTATATAGTTCAGTATCTAGTAAACAAAACAAATCAAACAAACAAAAAAACAAACAAACAAACAAACAAACAAACAACACGTTGGGTTCAAACTCATATAGAAAGTTTATTTAAGAAACCAGATAAATTCTGGTGACTGGGGAATAAATTATATGTAATACGAATCAAAAGAAATTTAAACTCTCATTGATTCACGAATAATCCCATCTCGAGCACAAAAGAGAGATGAAATATTTTAAAAAAGAAAGAAGAAAGAAGACTAAAATCTTTTTTTTTAAAATATAATTTCTTAAATGACTGCATTCAATTTATAAGGTAATATAAAAAAAAATACAACAATAATGCTGATATACATATAATATAACTAAGATAATATTATCATTATCAACAATAGAATCGCAGTTTTTATATTCGTGTTAGTCTTTATTGATATCTTGCTGAGCCAGCAAATCTGTCACAATAAAAATAACAATAAAAATTTTTTAAATGCCTTTTCTGCCTATTCTAAAATAAAAAGAACAAAAAAACTAAACCAAACTCACCTTAAAAAAATTTGGCCATAAAACTCGTCCTTCAAATATTGATTATCAATCGATTAAAATGACCCTCATCTTGTCAAAAAATTCTCAAACATGAGATTTGAAGTAGAACATCGATAACGTCCCAGGTTTGAGAGTTTGTTGACAAGATGAGGCGTCAGTTTAATCGACCGATATTTTGAACAGACGAATTTAGTTTTGTGGCCAAAATGTTTAAAATGTGTTTTATCATAATACATATAAGCAATATTATGTATAGATTTGCCATGCAGACAACACAACACAATACTAACATAAATACGTCATGCGAATCATACACACACACACACACACACACACACACACACACACACACACACACACACACACACACACACACACCTCAAGATTCGCCACGTCTTCACAATAAAAATCCCCCCTTATAATAATATCTCATCATTTATTAAGATTCACTGGGTCTGAACAATCAGATCAAACATTCGTGTCGAATAATCACAGACGTACAAAATTCTTTGGCAGCTGAGTGAATTTATAAAAGGCCAATCTATTAAGCCACGGGGTGCTGAGAATAAAACGACAGAAATGAAAGCATTCCGATATACAATCTGTCACAATCTAAAAATAAAGATTCTTTTTTTTTTTTATTTGCTCTTCCGCCACGACATCATAAGCAGACCTGTCTACTGCTACGAAACATTCGTAGAAATACGAATTTTTGGCTTCAGCTACAGAACTGCATTTGTCTTTTTGTGTCAATAAATCTTGTTGAGAAGGAAAGTCTAGCTTCTTAGAACCCATATTCAGGACTTAGGAGCATTTATAAAAATAAAATAAAATTCTCTTTATTCATCCCATAGGGAAAATTTGTCTCTCGGGTCTATTCCAAGGGAAGACTGGAATAAACTAGGCATCAGCCGCGGTGCAGCGCCGCAAATTGAGCTAGGGCGAGGTGGGTGGCTTGCTCAAGGCCACACAGCACAGCGGGAGGTGATTGAACTCGGTACCTTTCGGGTACGAAGCAAAGAGACTGTACCACGGAGCCACGCTGCCCCTTTTTGGATAATGGTGAGTGCAAATTATTTATTTCTAAAGCTATTTATAGCTACTTTTTCTTTCTTCCCCCTTGAAAACTACGATTTCTGAAATTTCAAGTAGGAAGCTCTGATCATAAGACACCGTCACCAAGGCAGTCCATGAAGGAATATAGATAATTCATCAAACAAGATGTCTGATGTCAACAGGAATCACCCGTGTTGTCCAAGTGAGCACATTGGGGGAGTTTTGTCGTACCAGTGAGGTCGCGGGTTCGAGCCCCCATCACCGCCGCGAAAAAAATAATTTATTCTCTATTGTCTTCTGGCACTTTCCTACTCACTTCATTTCACAATGGGGATTAATAATCTTAATCATAGTCATAATCTGATCTAGCTAGAAATGTTAAGTAGCGATAGATCTAATTTCAACTTTCAGACATCAACTCTTGAATTCATCTCGTTTCGAATATTTGATTTCCCTTTCTTTCCTTTTATTTACTGGGTTTTTTCTTTAAATCTCAGCTTGACAGTAATTCTATATTTAGAGCATCAGTCATTAAATGTGAGGCTGGCTGAGAAAACCCGGAAAGATGCGGCAAGCTTCGAGCCAAAATCGAAGATAAAGTGTTTCCCATAGCAACAAATTTAATTCAGAAAAAAAAAAATCATAACGTGGGTTCTTATAGATATAGAAATAAAATTTAAAGTGGTAAATGATCAGAAAGATGGGGTCTACACCACTGCATACATAACTCTATTTATGAAATTTGCGCATCTTTCCGGGTTTTCTCAGCCATCAAATCGGCGCTTTACAAATGATACCAAGCGGTCGGTAACTCTTAAAATGTCCGACGAGATATGGTTTAAGTAGTCTTTCAAAGCCATTTGGTACATGAAGCCGGATTTGCCCGGGTTTTTTTTATAGCGTGAAATAGACAGTAGCAATTACTTGCTACCCTTATGATAGGACGCTAGTGTATCGCAAAGTACCTTCAGTCAGATCAAACAAACCAGCTGCTCAATCACTGCTTGGTTACAGCGGGAGGGAGTTAAGTTTAACCCTGCTCGTTACCTCTCATATTTCTTATTCTACTCAATATGCACCATGTTACAGGCATGGCGATATAATGACGTTTTACTGTATATTCCGCCTGTTCAAACAAGGAGGAATAAATCAAATATGTATTTGATATCAACATGAATCTCCACCCAACTGCTGTGGCACAAATCGCGTTTGTACATGATCTTAATCTTGCTACAGTCGGCATTCGAGTATATACTAATAAAACACCTTATATCTCAGGTTTCATAGGAAAAACATCTCCCATTGTGCTTAGTTTTGAAGCCCGAGTCGTATAAATGTTTATGCTTTTATGATAAAAACAGTAAGAACTTTAGTTGTCACTATTGATGCATAACGTGTTTAAGTAAAATACACTCAATATCCGCCAGTCGGATAAAAAGTACAATAGCACAAAACTATGAACGTTTCTAATCTGACTGATCAAACTGAGTGAGAACCATTGATCATTTGTTTCCTTGAGCACTACTAACTAGACTCATTAGGATATGCACTAACCAAAACTAACATCAAAAGATAAGTCCTAGTGTAAGAAGAAGACTACACGAGAACCCTCAGGGGCTTTTAGGTGTGTGCAGCGCCTTGTGAATAGCCGTTAGCAGTACTCAAGGAAGCAAAATATACCGAGTTTTACCGCAGTCGTCGTCAATACGCTTCAACAGTCATCACGTCACGTCCCTCGTAATGACGCATGGTGACTTAGCAACTGGCTCTAAACTATCGGAACAATGGCGGACGCCCTTATGAAATATTTCTCCGACGAGCATAAAAGCGTATCCAGAGGAGAAAAACATTATAAATCTGATCGTGTTTTGACATTTACACATTCTGATCACAAGACCTATGAAAAGTTCTAGCCAGCATGAGGAATAACAACTACCAAATTTCTTTGTTTAGAACCACGATGGCCGGCCTTACTGGGCGACGTGACATCAGACTATTGAATCCAATTTATAGACTGACACTAAGACCGTAGCCATCGTTAACTTACAACCTGACACTGACCACAAAAAAATTACGTCAAAAGACAAGTTAGTCTTTGGCCACAAAAGAAAACAAATCGTGAGTTGTGTTCAATAATTCAACCAATGGAATCACTTGTTTCCTCGATCTCTACTAACGACAACTCACTAGACGCTGCACAAACCTTAAAAATGACGCCAAACTGTATAAGTCCAAGAGGGTTCAAGCTTCAGGCGATGTTAACGATGGCTACGATAGAGCGTCGCCATCGTTAGGTTATAGACAGTATGCAGATGACGTCACTCAGGCCTTTGTTATTGTTTTTGCCATCCGCGTTTGTGAGTTGTTCTCACTAAACTGTATTAACCAGACTATAAAAGTTCATGGTTACACAGAGTTTGTGTGTTGGTCCGTTATACTTCCGGATGGCAATGTTGTGAACTCCTTGGCCAAGCGCATTCTATCTATAGCCTGACACTGAAACCCAAAAAGACTGGCATTTTGACGTCATTGTTTGGTTTTTGCACAAGTGGTCCCATTGGTTGAACTATTGAATACAACTCACGATTTGTTTTCTTTTGTGGCCAAAGACTGGCATTCTGATGTCATTTTTTAGTCAGTGTCAGGCGATAAGTTAACGATAGCTACGCATGTACCGAGTTCGACCTTAGCCATCGTTTAAACTGACACTAGGACCTCACAATAGCTTACCTTGATGCGCTGCACTGCGGCTGACGGCTGGGTTATTCCAGTCTTTCCTTGGAATAGACCTCAAAGACAAATTCCCTCTTGGGAATATATAGATAGTATGAAGATGACGTCACTCGGGCATTTGTTGTTGTGTTTTGCCATCCGCGTTTATGATTAATTCTCACGAAACTGTATTAACCCGACTATAAACGTTCAAGATTACACACAGTTTGAAATAGACCTCAAAGACAAATTCCCTCATGGGAATATATAGAGGTAATTTTATCTATTTATCTTTAACTATCTATCATTCTATCTAGACGCATTCACCCCATACAAATTAAGCAATGAGATAATGGGAGCGATTTGAATTCAAGTTTTCGTCCAAACGAGTCATCAATCACATGATTTGATGCTGTCCAACGATTGGATATTTCTTAATAAATATAAACACGCTGCTTTGTTTATGAAAGTTGTAAACATACCCCTGTGTCAAGCTGAACAAAATGAGCAATCGTGATGTTAGATATTTTAAAAACTGTGAACACTTTTCACTATGTTGGTCACGTTGAGCACATTTTGCAATGTGACCAATGGAAAGGTAATATAGATCATGCCCATTATTTAATAGTTGAAAACGAGAATATAGATCTCGGCGTAAAAAGGTTAAAAACTTGACTCGATACGGTTGACTTAGCAATACCCCCCCCCCCCCCACCCCTAATACGTTTACAATATTATCATAACATTATTCTTAAGGACTACACATCCGTACTCTGGAAAAAACACATAATTAAAAATTTGGCCAGAAAACTCGTCCTTCAAATATCGATCGATTTAAACGACTCTCATCTCGGCAAAAACTATCAAACCCGGGACTTCGGCGAAGTCCCGGGTTTGAGAGTTTTTGCCGAGATGAGAGTCGTTTTAATCGATCGATATTTGAAGGACGAGTTTTCTGGCCAAATTTTTAATTATGTGTACTTTTTGCTAGAGGACGGCAGTACAGTGATCGCCCAGTGAGTGTTTTTGTAAGGGCAATCCATGCCTCTCAATTTAAATTTACCATTGAATTCAAGTCGCGAGCAACGCCTAATGCGAATTGAAAGCTACACAAATCACTTCATTCATACAGAGCTGCCAACACTCTGAAAAAATACGTATTTAAAATTTTGGTCAGAAAACTCGTCCTTTAAAATTTAGATCGATTAAAACGACCCTCGTCTTGCCATAAACTCTCAACGCTGGGACTTCGACTGCGGCTATGTGGACTAGTGGTATGATAGTCGCTTTCGGATCGGAAGGTCCTGGGTTTGAGCCTCGCTTGGTGCATAGTTCAGTCCTTGGAGAAGGCTCTTTCCTCACATTCTCTCACCTTACTCAAGTGTAAAATTAGTACCTGGCCTTTAACAGCGTTGTATCTGTCCGAAAGAAAATTATAATATCGCCTAAAAGGCGTCATGTCCCGTCCTACATGTTAAATGTTGCTGTTGGCCAAGGACCCCCATGTAAAGCGCTTTGAGCACGTTTAGTGGATATTGCGCTATATAAAATAGCGTGTA
Organism: Berghia stephanieae; assembly: GCF_034508935.2. Lineage (NCBI taxonomy): Eukaryota > Metazoa > Mollusca > Gastropoda > Nudibranchia > Aeolidiidae > Berghia > Berghia stephanieae. The sequence goes on from NC_088369.1 coordinate 11,294,889, forward strand.
TGCCAGACAGTGTTTGTGCCAGACAAAGCAAGAAAGAAAAATATAAGAAAAAAAGCATTCCAAAATATCAGTCTTCCTCGACTGGCGGCCAAGCAAGTTATCTCATTCCAAGGTAAAGACAAAAGGCAATTGGAAAACAGATATAGTCGTATAGATATGTTCGAAGATGACGTCACTCAGGTCTTTGTTATTGTTTTTTTGCCATCCTCGTTTATGATTAATATTCACTGAACTGTATTAACCTGACTATAAACGTTCATGGATACACACAGTTTTGTGTGTTGTTCCGTTATACTTCCGGGTGCCAATGTTATGAGCTTCTTAGCTAAGCGCATACTTTCTATAGAAGGTATAGTAAGTGACCTCCCGGCCCAATAATTGGGGGTCTGGAAGTCCACCCAGATATTATGTCGGGATGAAATGGACCCCCGAAAAATGGATTTAGAAACGGAATAATGAGAAATGCGAACTTGGTGTTTTGTGCAATGTCAGAAATCGTAATAATAATGATAATAATAATAATGACAATAATAATAATGATAATGATAATAATAATAATAATAATAATAATAATAATAATAATAATAATAATAATAATAATAATAATAATAATAATAATAATAATAATAATAATAATAATGTATTTCTGTAGCGCCTAAGCATCCACTTAAAAGTGCTCTGCAGCGCTTTATAATTAACTCAAACTCACAACCACCCCCCACCCCCACCCCACCCCCATATATATATATATATATATATATATATATATATATATATATATATATATATAACTACGCTCAGCCTCATATGAAATAGAATTTAGCCCCAAGTTTTATATTTATGACTATAAATCCAAATGCCAGCATCAAGTTTATCACGTCATAATATCATTTTGAGACGGATACATACACAATTTTACTAATTGTATGTTCAAAACGAAATATAAAAACAGCGCATAACAGAGAGTATATGATGTACAAAGAAAAAGAAAATAATATCATCTCCCAAAACTATAATTATACATTTGACTGATTCCCTCCCATCCAGGGCCAGGACAAATGAATGCATCTAATTCCAAGAAAAGGACAGAAAGCAAGTTGGAAAACGGATGTAGGGGTTAGAGGACATACCAAATGACATCCCTACACACTATGGGAGGTCCAAAAAAACAACCCAAAAACCCCACCTAGGCAGCAGAAGAAGACAACCACGGTAGCAGGTACCTGTTGGAATACAGAAGTAGGGGATAGAAGACATACCAAATGACCTCCCTACCCACTGTGGGAGGTCAAAAAAAAAAAAAAAAAAAAAAAAAAAAAAAAAAAAAAACACCCATCCAGGCAGTGGAAGAAGACAACCAAGGTAGCAGGGACCTGTTGGAATACAGAAGTAGGGGATAGAAGACATACCAAATGACCTCCCTACCCACTGTGGGAGGTAAAAAAAAAACCAAAAAAAAAAAACACTCATCCAGGCAGCGGAAGAAGACAACCAAGGTAGCAGGGACCTGTTGGAATACAGAAGTAGGGGATAGAAGACATACCAAATGACCTCCCTACCCACTATCAGTGGCGTAGGGCCTTAAAGGCTATTAAGGCTAAGCCACAGGTCGTCATTGTCTTGATAATTTGTAATAATTTAACAATAAAAAGTCACACTTTTAATTTTCTGTTTCACAAACAATGAAATTCATTGTTGACCTTGTGTTGAAAAACCCTTACAGAGCCTCAAAACTTGAACCAATCACACCGCTTAGAATTTACTACAGCTCGAGTCATACTCGTGCCCCTGACCAATCAGTACAGCGTGTGGCTTTAAAGGTTGAGAAGGCTTCCAGCCATATTCCCACGGTACAACCAGGCGATGCATTTCACGTTTGCCGTGTGCTATGACTGTGGGCATGAAGAGGCATCTTGACTTTGAACAGAGTCATTGTGGCTTTCTTACTCGCAGCCACACACAATGACCTAATTATTCCATTAATGGCAATCGTGTTCTACCTGTTACCCATCCCTCTTCGAGGCGTGTCAGGCATGTGATAGTGAATTCCACTTGTCCCTTTTAACTTGAGTGTGAGACTGTATGTATGTTTACTGATAATTCGAGTGTTAATCTGATGTGTGCAGTGTCTGTTTTTAAAATTTTAATTAATTGCTATTATTAAGTGTGATGAATCACGTCTATTACCTGTTGACTATCAATACCAGTTCTTTGAATAGGGAAAATAAACGTTTGATTAAAAGTCTCGGTCCCCATCATAGAGAATACAAGACTCCTAGTAGTCTGTGGTCCCCATCAACCAAACGATTTTGTACTCACTATTAAAGACGGGAAACAGAATCGGTCATTTAATTTGATAAAGATTGGTATAGTCGTTTTCCTTGGCTTACGGTGAGAATAGAAAAGAAGAGTTTATTTTATTTTAATTGTATTTTGTTTGGCGATAACAGCAATACAGAATTGTGTTGGACAAGAAATGGATTTACCTGTTTGAAAAATTTAACACAGAGAGCATTGAACCATCAGAAGTCTAACTTACATTTAAATATCACCACTAGTTTGAAAACCGTTGGTACTGTTCACATAGGTGCACAGATTGACAGTGGCTATAGCTTATCCTTAGCCAGGCATTATGAACAAGTACAAAGAACATACAAATCTTAGGTAAAATAATTGAGTGCATCAAATCTCTTCTCTCTCTCTCTCTCTCTCTCTCTCTCTCTCTCTCTCTCTCTCTCTCTCTCTCTATCTCTCTCTCTCTCTCATATCCATAACTAAAAGATAATATTCATGCGACAACACATCTCAAATCCAGCCCCATGCTCCTAAATGACCAGGCTACGCCGCTGCCCACTAAGGGAGGTCAAAAAAAAAAAACAAAAAAAAAAAAACAAAAAAAAACACCCACCCACCCAGGCAGCGGAAGAAGACAAC
>NC_088369.1:11300322-11302822 GCF_034508935.2 Berghia stephanieae
AGTGATTATAAAATATTTTTGTTATAGGACATAATAAATAGTTATAGCCGATGAAGACGTCAAAACGACAAGCAATGTGTTTTATTTTGTGTCCACAGAGCTTGGCTAACTTATGGTATCTCATTTTAATAGGAAAAGGGAGAGAGAAAGAGACATTGAGAGAGAGAGAGAGAGAGAGAGAGATAGATAGAGAGAGAGAGAGAGAGTAAGAGTGAGAGAGGGAGGGTGAGTAAGTGACAGAGTGGGGGGGGGGGGTGCCGGAGAGCGAGAAAGAAAGAGATATAGAGAGGGTGAGTAAGCTAGAGAAAGAAAGAAAGAAAGAGAGAGAGAGAGAGAGAGAGAGAGAGAGAGAGAGACTGGAAGAGAGAGAGAGAGATAGAAAGAGAGACAGAAAGGGAGTGAGAGAAGGAGAGAATGAGAGAAAGAACGAGAGTGAGAGAAAAGAGCGAGAGTGAGAGAAAGAAAGAGAGTGAGAGAAAGAGAGAGAAGGAAAGCGAGAGAGAGTGAGAGAAAGAGATTCAGAGAAAAAGAGAGAAAGAGTGAGAGATAGAGAGTGAGAGTGAGAGAAAATAGAGAGACATAGAGAGAGAGATAAAGAGAGAGGGAGAGGGAGATAGAGAAAGAGAGAGGGAGAGGGAGAGAGAGAGAGAGAGAGAGAGAGAGAGAGAGAGAGAGAGAGAAAGTGGGACACAGGGGATGAACGGTATACAATTAAACGCAAAACTGCTTCAGACATCTTCTATCGAGTTGATTTTGGTTGGTCCGCCCCATCCATTTATCTTTTTTACACCAGATTTATTATTCTCGGCCGCGTAGTTTCTAAGCTTGTAAATTCTTCCCCAATCTTCAAACAGTTTGTATCCAAATATCAGATATCAACTTTGTGCGGCTATGTGGTCTAGTGGTATGACACTCGCTTTCCGATGGGAAGGTCCTGGGTTCGAGCCTCGCGCTCGGCGCATAGTTGAGTCCTTAGAAAAGGCTCTTGACTCACATTCTCTCACCGTTCTCGGGTGTAAAATGAGTACCTGGCCGTTAACAGCGTTGTCTCTGTCCGAACAAAATTGCAATATCGCCAAACAGGCGTCATGCCTCGTTCTACATGATACGTGTTGCTGTTGGTCAGGGACCCCTTGTAAAGCGCTTTGAGCACGTTTAGTGGATATTGCGCTATATAAAAGCTCAAGTTTGTTTGTTTTGTTTTTTGTTTTTTTTTGTTCATCGTGTCTTTTTTCTAACAATCCTAAATAATCATGTTCACGTTTTTTTTCTTTTTTCTTCATTGGCGCGGCCTACGGTCTTGGCCTTGACAGTACAGATTAAATTTCCGTTATCTTGTAGCGAGAAGGCTTAATCTAATATGTAACATAATATTATTATTTAAAAAAGACAAAACAATGTCAATGAGAATGCACTAAAGAATGTCATACTCTTGTTTTTAATTTGAGGGCAATTGTTAGAAAGTTGTCATGAAATGTTTTGTTTATGTCTTGGTTGCCTGATTTTTTTGATTTTTTTTCGGGGGGGGGGGGGGGGGGGGACATTTTTTTGTTTCCTTTACTTTTATTTTATTCTATTTTATTTATTATTTGTTTGTTTTGTTTTTTTTTTGTTATGTTTCTTGAGTTGTTTTTTTTTTTAACTAGAAAATCTGATACTTTCCAAAACGTTCTATTCAAATCTTCGAAATCTCATAACTTACAAATTTTTGCTTCTGAATTATTTAATGGTAGATAAAGACTCCCCGTCCCAATCCAAAAAACAACAAAAAATCCCAACGCAACGTAGAGTCAAACGAGTTTTTATTGTTATATTATCATAGACAATGTTTTCTTCTCTCTCGAGATTGAGTCAATGAAAAGCACTAATTTGGCAACTCAAAATGATTTTTTGGCTTCATAAATCCAGTTAATTTTAATACGTGTTAAAATAAATACAGTTCAGGGAAATTCGATACTTAACGTTTGTCAATTCAAACAGATCTTGATGAATTAGCAGTTTACACGCACTCGCCATGAGATTAAACGTGCTAAAATGACTTGGAAGATTTGAAAACGCCTTGCTCGGTGCTCGGGGAATTGTTAATGAATTTGATAAGTATCCGTCAAGAGATAATAATATATTGTAAAAAATATTCAACGGAATCATGTACCATTTGGCTACGAAAAGACAATCATTTCATTACACAGTATACGTATGCTATTGCAGGGATGTAGCTCCAATGGATATTGACTAACACACACACACACAAACACACACACACACACACAAGTAATAATAATAATAATAATAATAATAATAATAAGGATGAAGATGACGACGACGACGAATATGATGATGCCGATGCTGATGATGATGATGATGATGATGATGATGATGATGATGATGATGATGATAATAATAATAATAATAATAATAATAATAATAATAATAATAATAATAATAATAATAATAATAATAATAATAATAATAATAATAATAATAATAATAATAATAATAA
>NC_088369.1:11307822-11315322 GCF_034508935.2 Berghia stephanieae
TAAAAAGAAATATGAAATTACTCCGGAAAACAACAGTTCTTGAACTATATGATTCAGATCAGCGCATGCCCTACATGCACAATGATTTGAAGGAAATAATCGAAACGCTCTTGGTATCATATTTCACATTCGTAGAATAGCTCTGGGGATCAGCGTGGCTCAGCGGTACGGTCTTTGCTTCTTACCCGAAAGGTACCGAGTTCGAACATCGGCCGTTGCGCTGTGTGGCCTTGAGCAAGCCATCTCGCCCTAGCTCAATTTGCGGGGATGCACTTCGGCTGACGCCTGGGTTATTCCAGTCTCCCCTTGGAATAGACCCTAGAGAATAATTTCCCCTATGGGATGAAATAAGGGAATTTTATTTTATCTATTATTTATCTATAGTGTTACATAAGTCTTCTAGGAATGAATTTAGATTTTTAAAATTAAAATAAAAAATACACCCTTTCGTGCGACAACGTTGGATGTCGGCAAGGTATTTCATGGTGTACGGCTGGGTAGTCTTGGAGTATGGCACTAACCTTCGGATCGAAAGGTTCTGGATTCGAGTCCCGCTGTGAGCGGCACATAGTTGAGTCCTTGGAAAAGGCTCTTTACTCACATTCTCTCACGGTACTCAGGTGTAAAATGAGTATATGGCGGTTAACAGCTTTGTCTTTATCGGAAAAAATGTAATATCGCCTTCAAGAGATGAAGTGAGTAGAAAAGTGCCAGAAGACAATAGAGAATTTTAAAAAATTTCGCGCGATCTAAACCCGCGACCTTATTGGTACGACAACTCCGCCTGGCTGGTGAGAACGTGACTCTACCGTATGAGCTATCCACGATCCCAAAACAAATCGTATCAAACTCAGGTCATTCCTAGAGCGCTCTCTCTCTCTCTCTCTCTCTCTCTCTCTCTCTCTCTCTCTCTCTCTCTCTCTCTCTCTCTCTCTCTCTCTCTCTCTCACCGACTACTGGAGATCGCGGGTCTAACACACAAATATCGCCTTCCATACGTCATGTCTCGTTCTACATGTTAAGTTTTGCTTTTAGCTAGAAACTCATTGCAAAGCGCTTTGATCACGTTTAGTGGATATTGCGCTATATAAAAGCTCAAGTTTTAACAGGAATCACCCTTGTCCAAAGTGAGCATTTTGTTTTTATGTTTTTAAGGGTTTTGCGGCGCTTGCAACACATTTAGGTTATATCAGCGCCAGTAAAAAGGAAGAAAATGGGAAAGTAAAAAGTTCTAGAATTACAATTAAAGCACCCAAGAGAAAGTAAGACAAAGGGGAACTGGGAACAAATAGGGATCAGATGTAGATTCCAAGAGCATACCACAAATGTACTTAGTTTGAGATCACCTATAAGCCTCATCCGGACACAAGCACAAATCCAACAAAGAGGAATACACTCAAATGCTTACATTATACATTGAAAATAACAAATATAATAATACATAACAGAGAGATGATTTACAAGGAAAAAAATATCATCTCCCAAAACAATAACTATGCATTTGACTGTTTCCCTCCCAGCCAGGACTCCGACCACAGCCAGGAAAAAACCAAGTAATCTCATTCCAAGACAAAGACAGAAAGCATGTTGGAAAACAGATATAAGGGGATAGAAGACACAGTATGTACCTCCCTGCCCGCTATGGGAGGTCAGGTTCCCCACCCAGCCAAAGTGAGCAATCTGGGGGTTAATAATTTTGCCAAGGGAAAAAAAACACGAAAATTCCTTGACCATGTACCTTCCGAGTCACAGTGCAATGCCTTAACCACTCAACCACATCGTATAAACTCTCTCATCGATCCTTTTCAGCATTTTCCCAAAATGGCAAGCTTACCCAGCAGAAAAAATGACTTTTTAAATCTCAAACAATCTCTCTACAAAACAGCTTTATGTTCTTATTAATCAAACAAAGATCAGTCTTCAAAGTTTGTGATGTGCAAAATAAATCTGAATAAGAAAAATGTATATTCTGTCGTAACAAATGTGACGATTTTGCTGTAGATGGTAAGGAGAGGGACACATACAATAAACCAAACGACATTTTATTACTTACCTCACACTTGCTAATGTACAAAGAATGTTCCGTTCGAAACCACGGCTTACACTTATCGTCACAACTATGTTCCGGTGTGGCCGTTCCGTTCACTTTGCGCACTTCCGGTGGGCCATTTAAACCTTTGTCCAGAACTTCCAAATCACACTTAGATAACACGGGCATTGTCAAAATTGTTCAAAATTTTCTTTTAGAAATGTATCGTTTTCCTTGGGAGAATATTATTTTGTTATCACTAATCACACACTGGTGGGTATTTGTTTATTTATGTGAGAAAAAATAATTGTTCTCTTCTCGTGCGTCTTTAAATCCGATACCTTGGATAAAACGAAATCGAGGCAAGCGTAAAACAAGAGTCAAAAGATGCAATGTGCACATATTATATTATGAAGGTCTGATAAACCGAACGCAAGCAAGGGCTTAATGAAAAAGTGAACATGTAGAGGCTTCGTATGGGAACAAAACTGTTTTGTTCCTATACGAAGCTTCTACATTTTCACTTTTTCGTTAGTATTTTCACGATCACCGGCTTTCAGGCAACCCCTACCGTTTTCTACAAGGGCTTGATATAACATGGATGTACTGGACAATATTTTGCGTTAGATTAATGAGTAGGCTATTTCCATTTCAACAATGATTGAGCCAATAACAATGTGGGCTATCAGACCGTAGCCTTCATGAAGTTATAGCCTGCCACTAACCAAAAAATGACGTCAAAATGCCAGTCTTTTGCCACAAAAGAAAACCAATCGTGAGGTGTATTCAATAGTTCAACCAATGAAATAACCTGTTTCCTTGAGCTCTACTACTAACGACAACTCACCAGACGCTACACAAACCTAAAAAATGACGTCAAACTGCCAGTCCCAGAGGGCTCTAGTGTCAGGCTATATGTTAACGATGAACACTATTTTTCACTATGTGGGTCATTTTGAGCACACTTTGCGATGTGACCAATGGCAACCAAGAACATGGAAAGGTAATATAGACAGACTACCCCCATTAAGGCACTGAATTTAATTTGGTAGCAAAAATGCATTCACTCGATTAGAGCTCTTTTTTGTTGACAACACGGTGAGCCAGGAAGCAAGCTTGCAACACGCTCTTGGAAACAATGAACACCACAGCTGGTTTCATTAATGAAATATGCAGGAATATTCAATAAGCCAAACACAAGCATATCAAAACATGACGTTCTCTGGTAAAACACGTATCAAAATTTTTGGCCAGAAAACTCGTCCGTCAAATATCGATCGATTAAAATGACCCTCATCTTGTCAAAAACTCTCAAACCTGGGACTTTGCCAAGTCTTCATTAAGTCCAGGGTTTGAGAGTTTTTTTTTTTTTTTTTTTTTGCCAAGATAAGGATCATTTCAATATTTAAAATTTAAATCTTTCGATATTTGAAGGACGAATTTTCTGGCCAAATTTTTAAAACGTGTTTTTTTTAAGAGTAACATCAGGAATGACTTTGTTTGGATTGTTTTTATCAACTGTAGTTAAATCAGATCGATCAGTTGTTATAAACATATCATGTTTTACATACAACAAAAACATACTACCTTCGCCTCAAAACGGTATTAAGTCGGGTTGGTTAAGATGTTGAAAATTGAATGTATAGCCAGAAATATCAGACTTGTGTTGAGTTTGTATGTTTTATTGAGGAGAATGGATACCATATTTTAGGGTGGTAATGCCAATAATTTATATTTTTGACCAGTTTAACATTTAATTCGGCTTTTAAGCATCTGGTTCGATCCGACATAGTACCGTTTTGAGACGATGGATCACATATATACGTACAATTGTTTTCAATTGCGCATACTAATATGTAAATAACAATTATTGATAGCATGCGATTCAAAACAATTGCTCACTCAGCTCTAAATAGCCAAACAAAACAGATAACGAAACTAGAACTGTATTATTGTAGTGTTGATTGTTGTTATGATATAGAAGGAGCGAAGTGGATGTCACCCAGCTCTTTGCTATCATTTTTATACAGTCTGTTATGGATTAGTTCTCACTAAAATTGTATCAATCAGACAATAAACGTTAAAAGTTACACACAGTATCGTGTGTTGATATGTTAAATGTGGCTGCGATCCAGCCAGGCTCATTTATAGAAAGAGGAGAAATCAATCTGCATCGGGTTTGCTAAGAGAACTCCACTGGCTTCCCGTTGAAAACCATTTAGAATAGTAGTAATAATAATAATAATAATGATAATAATAATAATAATAATAATAATAATAATAATAATAATAATAATAATAATAATAATAATAATAATAATATAATAATAAAAAAAAAAAAAAAATAATAATAATAATAATAATAATAATAATAATAATAATAATAATAATAATAATAATAATAATAATAATAATAATAATAATAATAATAATAATAATAATAATAATAATAACAATAATAATAATAATAATAATAATAATAAGAGGAAGAAGAAGAGAGAAAAGAAGAAGAAGAAGAAGAAGAAGAAGAAGAAGAAGAAGAGAAGAAGAAGAAGAAGAAGAAAGAAGAAGAAGAAGAAGAAGAAGAAGAAGAAGAAGAAGAAGAAGAAGAAGAAGAAGAAGAAGAAGAAGAAGAAGAAGAAGAAGAAGAAGAAGAAGAAGAAGAAAGAAGAAGAAGAAGAAGAAGAAAGAAGAAGAAGAAGAAGAAGAAGAAGAAGAAGAAGAAGAAGAAGAAGAAGAAGAAGAAGAAGAAGAAGAAGAAGAGAGAAGAAGAAGAAGAAGAAGAAGAAGAAGAAGAAGAAGAAGAAGAAGAAGAAGAAGAAGAAGAAGAAGAAAAGAAGAAGAAGAAGAAGAAGAAGAAGAAGAAGAAGAAGAAGAAGAAGAAGAAGAAGAAGAAGAAGAAGAAGAAGAAGAAGAAGAAGAAGAAGAAGAAGAAGAAGAAGAAGAAGAAGAAGAAGAAGAGAAGAAAAGAAGAGAAGAAGAAGAAGAAGAAGAAGAAGAAGAAGAAGAAGAAGAAGAAGAAGAAGAAGAAGAAGAAGAAGAAGAAGAAGAAGAACTGCACTTTTGTTTTGTTTTTTAATCACTACACTCTGATTGTCCTGGATACATTAATGGCATGTTTAAATTCCACGTCCTGGCCAGAAATCTGAGATCACAGTCTGATGATGATAACATACTTGTGAAGCCAAAAATGACTCCCTAAATTGGCGAGCATGATTTTGAATATTCGGCACCCCTTATCTGGAACTACCTTCCAAGATATATCAGAAACAGTAATGGTGCGGTATTCTTTCTTAATCATCTTGAAACGTTTCTTTTTTAATATGTAACACTGTAGAATTATATTTCTTTGTTTCATACTTCATCTTTGAATGGTTGTATGTTTGAGTGATTTAGCCAAGTTACTGTCAAGCGCTTTGAGCTTGTTGAGATACGGGTAAGGCCCTATATAAAAACGGTTATATTATTATTATCATTGTTAAATCAAAATTATAGTAGAGTAGATTCAGGTCAAACCGGACACGGGTCAAACCGGACGCTACCCGACTCGATGTCTAATTTCCTTTTGTTTTGTTTTTTCCCCGGTGCATATTTCTTGTAACTAAGCACATGTCTCTTGTGACATTTTTCCTGCCGTTTCAATGAGTGCAATCAAGGAGAAGTCAAAGAATCGTGTTTTCATCGAGATATTTCTCACAAAACGTAAGTATCCCGTTCTTTGTTATGGGTTGCAAGGTGTGCAAGGAAGTTGCTATTTAAGCTATTTATACGTTTTTATTAAGGAGTTTCGGCTCAACCACTGCACTACATGCTATTTTAGGATAGTTTGATTGTGGTTAGATCGTCTGACGATGTCCGGTTTTCATTTTAGCTCCAGTGGGAGGGTGTCCGGTTTGACCAAAGAAATTTTAAACGATTCAGGTGAAACCGGACGGGTTGATTAAGTTGTTTATTATTATTCTAGACGTCTATAATATTATTTGTTGCAATGCTTTCCTTGTATTTCTGTTGACCGGCCTATGTTTATCATGATTATTATTATTATTATTATAAAATTAGGGAGGCCTTCCGAAAGCGTCTACACCTACATCCCCAGTATTATAATGTTTTGGGAGGGGGGAAACTTTTTTTATAATGTTCTGGTAGGGGGTTTGGGAGGGGGGAGACTTTAAAAATAAAACTTTTCCCCCTCTCAAACCCCCTACTAGAACATTATAAAAAAATACTGGGGATGTAGGAGCTTTCGGAAGGCATCCCTAAAATTATATTATGTTCACCATTGTAAAGGAAAATTTACATTATTAGACTAGCCAGTCTATGAAAATGAAGTTCAAATATCTAAATAAAGTTAATTTTTTCACATTGTTACAGGCACCAAGATGCCGCGATCAAAGTACACTGACAAGAGTGTGGATGCTGCACTTGATGCCATCCGCACCAAAAATCTTTCATTCCGCCAGGCCGCTGCGACCTACTCTGTCCCGAAATCAACCCTGATGGACAAGATGGCCGGAAAATACCCCGTCCATAGGGTATCTCATACAGTGTTGGCCACAGAGGAGGAGAAAAAACTTGTCAAATGGATGGTGGCCTGTGCCAGGGCAGGTGAAGGGAAGGACAGGGAGCAGCTGTGCCTGGAGGTGCAAAGAATAATGAATGCTGAAGGCAGAGAGACCCCTTTCAAAAACAACAAGCCAGGATATTACTGGTACAAAGCATTCATGGAGAGACACAAGGGGGAGGTGCGGGGGAGAAAAGCGATGTCCCTTGGGGAACAACGCGCCCAGGTATCAGAAGGAAAGATACGTGGGTGATTCCACACCATGCGGACATCGCTAATGTCAAATGGCATCGACATTACCAAGGTTCCCCCCCCCCCCCCCCCCCCCAGCAACGTCTTCAATTGCGACGAGACTGGCTTCCCTTTCTACCTGGGAGGTTCAGTCATCATTGCAGACATTTCTTCCAAGCACCCCTATCAAGTCGGCTCCGATAACAAAACCCAAGTGACGGTGCTCGGAAGGGGAAGGGCAAGAAGAGGAGAGTGGAAGAAAGAGTGGAGTCTAGTGCAGAGGATGATGATACGATGGTTGTGTATGATGACAGGTCGGACGTTGAGATGGATATGAATGAGTTATGTGGTGTGAATGACAAAGATGAACGTTTATGTGATTTTTGTGGAAGTGATAGGAGCCTGGATGGATGGATTTGGTGCAAGTGTGGGAGGTGGTACCACAGAGGATGTACTGGCAGAGAGAGAGAGAGAGAAGATACTGGGGATGAGTGAGGAGGAGATCAGTGTTTTCACGTTTGTTTGTACATTGTGCAAGTGACATGTTGCGTTATGATTATGTACCCTATTAATTGTTTTGAATAAATTTTTTGTCTTTCTCTGTTGAAAATGAACATAAACGTGTTTATTTATCTATCTGGACGTCTAGATCTTGTCTAGCTATTTATGAAAATATATG
>NC_088369.1:11320322-11342822 GCF_034508935.2 Berghia stephanieae
TATGTAAGACGGGCGGGGAGGATGGGGTGGGAGAAAAGATTAATTATGTATATTTTAGATACAAGGCAAATTTTTGTTAATGGCAAATCCATGGCTTTGTCCAGTAAAATCATTCACTCTCAATCTTATATTTTCAGTGATAATAGTATAATTATATAAAAACGAAACAAAACCAAAAAAAAAAATTGAAAAAAAAAAAAGATTAACTATGTCAATTTTAACATACAAGGAACATTTTGTGAATCGCATTTCCATGGCTTTCCCCAGTAAAATTATTCACTCTCAATCTTATATTTCCAGTGATAATATAATTATAGATAGTATGCGCTTGGCTAAGGAGCTCATAACATTGCCATCCGGAAGTATAACGGACCAACATACAAAACTGGGTGTATCTATGAACGGTTATAGTCGGGTTAATACAGTTCAGTGAGCATTACTCATAAACGCGGATGGCAAAAAAAAACAATAACAAAGACCTGAGTGACGTCATCTACGAACTATCTATATTTTAAAAAACACAAAAGAAAAGAAAAAAAATACGGATGACATCCCTCTGGTAGCCAGGCGAAGGGGGCCACGATACCGTACCAGTCAAGTCTTGGGTTCAAACTCCAAATCACCGCGGTTGTTTTTATTCTCTATTTATTGCCCTCTGTCACTTCCCAGCTCCTTTTAGATATCATGCTATGATTGTAAAAACTCTGCGTGGGTATCTAAGTGTCTATTGATGGGTGAATATCATATATATTAGCCAGGTACTCATTGACATAAGAGTCGAGTGGGATAATGAGTGCTAAGTATCATGCTTATCCAAAGACACAAAATCGGGACCATGGTTCTCCACAATCACTGTCAACCACCAATGGGAGCTATCTTTATTCATGTTTTCGTCCAACCTGGTCATTAATCATATGATTTGTTGCTATACAACAATTGGACATTTCTCAATGTATCTAAACACGCTGCTTTGTTTATAAAAGTCGTAAACATACCCACGAGTCACGCTGAGCGAAATGAACAATTGTGATGTTGGATATTTCTCAAACTGTGAAAATTTTTCAATATGAGAGTCATTTTCGGGCACAATATTGCCATCCGGAAGTATAACGGACCAACACACAATACTATGTGTATCCTTGAACGTTTATCGTCTGGTTAATACAGTTTAATGAACATTACTCATAAACGCGGATGTCAAAAAGCAATAACAAAGACCTGAGTGACGTCAACTTCATACAATCTATAGATCATCTCCATTGTCACTGCCAAGAGGAGACACCGAAACGCTCAGCCACCGAGTCAGACAACATAATATATTGTCAGAAGACAATAGAGAATAAAAAAAATTTTCGCGGCGGTGGTGGGGTTTGAACCTGCGACCTTATTGGTACAACTCCGCCTGGCAGGTGAGAGCGTGGCTCTACCGTGTGAGCTATCCACGAACACAAAAATATTCGTTTCCAACCCAAGTCATTTCTAGATCCCTCTCTCACCCACTTCTTGAGACCGCCGATTCGTTCGCAAACCACCATCGCGAAGTAATTTTGACCAGCAGTTAAGCTTAATAGCCAATATTCTCAACACAAACATATAACATAGAAACGATTGAGACACTGAGTATGCTCCGGTGTATGGGGTATCGTGGATAGCTCACACGGTAGAGCCACGCTCTCACCTGCCAGGCGGAGTTGTCGTACCAATAAGGTCGCAGGTTCAAACCCCACCACCGCCGCGAAAAAAAATAAAAAAATTTATTCTCTATTGTCTTCTGGCACTTTTCTACTCACTTCATATCTTGTTGTTACCAACATAAGTGCCTGCTCCACTCACTTTTCTGAATTAAACATAATATATTACGTATCTTGACTTCAAAGAATCTCTTTGTTACGAAACATTGCACACACATCCAATCACCCATGCAGAGCGGACCAAAAAGCTTTGTCTTCTTCCTTTGATGGTGGTAATAAGAATAATACTAATATTTGTCTTTCCATTAGGTGACGTTTTAACGAGTGCAGTGGGTTTTTTTTCCTTTTCTTTCTATTTCTTTTTTTTTTAGGGGGTGGTGGTGGTTTGGAAGGGGGAGGGGGGGGGGATAGTACAAAATAAGGCCGAAACATCTACAAAGAGAATGGCACGTTGGTAGTAATTCCTCAGTTAAAATTAAATGTGAAAAGTTCAAAACCTTCAATGAAAAATTGTAAATATCAATATTATAGATGGAACAAAATTGACGCCACTCAGCTTTTTGTTATTGTTTTTAGCCAGCCATGTTTATGAGTGGTTCTCTCTAGATTCTATCAAACAGATTATAAATGTTTAATAAAAGGTGATACATATTTTTGTGTGTTGGTACAGAATGTCCGGCTGGCATTGTTATGAGTTTGCTTTTATTTTACGTAGACGCATAGCATTAATATGAAAGAATTATAATTTATAGTAGATAAGATAATATGTAACACATTTTCTCTAACCAGTATTTTGTCGGGTGATTCAGATATTGGATATTGAATAAATTTGTGGTCAACATCACGAGACTTCGGCCGCGTCGTGTCACTGGAGTTGATGAAGAAATAAATATCAATACAATTTTTTAAGATGAGAAAAACTAAAAAAAAAAACAATTCAAAATTCTGACCACGTTGACTTTAAATTCACTTTTTGTCATCTGGTCTACATCAATATTTTACCCGTTTGAGTCGATGGGCACATCAACGTGTACATATTAGCAGGTCTGATATCCGAACGCAAGTATGGGCCTAGTTTAATATTGTTGAAGTGGACAATATTTTGTGACATTTTAAAAATATTTCTTTTACAACAATGAACCCATAATATATAAGGAAATATTTTTTTGTTTCATCAGAGTACAGAAGAAGGAAAGAAATTGACGTCCCTCATCTCTGTTTTTTTTTTTTTTTTATCGACAGCTATTTTAATTATTAGTTCTCATTAAATTCTATCATACAGCCTATAAATGTTAAAGGTTTCATATAATTTTGTGTAAATGTACGTTATGTCCGGCTGGCGAATGTTGTGAATATTTTACTTAAAAGCATAACATCGATAGAAAAGTGGTGGCTGTTTATTTCGTACAGGGGCATCTCAAAAGCTTTATCTTTGAAATAATAAATAATAGAAAAATGCGAGAAAGAAAATAGAATTCTCCGAGCAGTCGATCTACAAGTCCTGGCAAAATCTGATGGCTGAAGACGTCCTAGTGTGTATTCTCCTTTCAACAGGAGGGATGGCTGACCATCCACAAAGAAAGGCATTTGAGTAGTGGGATATTAAAAGGAAAAGATTCAATGTGGACCAAATCAAGGGCAAATCCTGTAAAAGGATTTCCGTTGTAGAAGGTGACGAATAATATTTGTTATGCGTCCCTTCAAGCGAGAAATTTAGCACCTTTGAGAAAGCTATCGCCGTCAATGAAATTGTTTGTTGATTACTAAGGCAAAGGTCAAACCCGTGGGAAATGAATGGGTAGGTTTATATTGATGGGAGAGTAGTAGGGGGGTAGAATGGGGTGGAAAAGGAGAAATTAGAGGAGAAGAAGAAGGAGGAGGAAGAGGAGCAGGAGGAGGAGGGGAAGGAGGAGGGGGAGGAGGAGAAGGAGGAGGAGGCGGAGTGGAGGAGGAGGAGGGGGAGGAGGAGGAGAAGGAGGAGGAGGCAGAGTGGAGGAGGAGGATGACAATAGAGGAGGAGAAGGAGGGGGAGAAAGAGGACAAGAAGAGGGAAAAGGAGGAGCAGAGCGATGAGGAGGAAGAGAATATCAATCGCCGGCATCTAATCTTACTGTCCTAATATTCCAACCAATCAAAACACAACATATATTGCAAAACCGTTCCAAAAAAAAATCATTTGGATTGGTTAGGGTAAAAATCTAAAAGCGAAAGAAGGACGAGCATGTGTTAGACCGCTTATAAAACATTCTTTGAGTTGTTCACATCCCTTCTAAATATACGAGTTGTTCCAAAACAATAATGTAATAATATATTTAAATACATGTCGACGTTTATGTAGTGCGATCCCTTAGGTCCACCAAGCTCAAAAATATATTGCTGGATAATTTATATCAAAGAAGGACAGTAATATTATGGATCCAATGTCCCATTTAGGTCGATAGCCGTCCAATCCTGTTTCCTTATTCACATCTGAATGAATTGAGTGGGTTAACTCACTCAATCCTAGAGATTTTTGCAACTTTTCAAAATTGGAAAAAAATGTATTAAAAATGAGCA
This sequence comes from Berghia stephanieae, assembly GCF_034508935.2. Taxonomy (NCBI): domain Eukaryota; kingdom Metazoa; phylum Mollusca; class Gastropoda; order Nudibranchia; family Aeolidiidae; genus Berghia; species Berghia stephanieae. The sequence continues at coordinate 11,324,570 of NC_088369.1, forward strand.
TGCACATAGATAATTTTATTCAACTGCCATTAACATGTAAAAATTAAGAACATTAGTTTGCTTCTACGCCTATAATTTGTTTCATAAAAATGTAATAAATAGGCATGGGTAAAAGTAAACCCGGGTATACTACGGATATACTCGGTGTTAGGGTTGAGTGAGTTAATGAATGTAAAATGCCTTTCCCAAAGACTTAGAATATCGTATTTATTTTTAACCTCCCCCCATAATTATTGGCCATCCCCAAAGTCGCATACAATGTGTTACAAGACGGGACACGGTAGGAAACGCTAAGACGCCAATGCTGCAACGCACTTTTAGTTTCATATAAAAATATTGAATCTTATTATCAGATTATAAATATAATGTTTTAACCCTCTCCTTACCAGCCATTTTTTCAGAATTTTCCCCAAAGCTTGACACCCGCCCAACACAAAAACAGACATTTCTTACTCAAACAGAAAAAGCAACAAGTACATTCTATGCATAATATTGTTCGACAATATAGGCTCTATTACAGAATGTCAAGTTTTTTATAGCTATAGCAAAAAGAAGAGAAATCTTAATGAGAAAAGTGACAGTTGAATCGTAACAAATGTGACGATTTTCCAATAGGTGGTAAGGAGAGGGTTAAAATAATTTTTAACTCAAAACGGTAGAGAATTAACAAGTCCAGCAGTTCGAAGAATATACAGCAATATGACATGATGTCTCCTTCAGTCAAATGAAATGAGTTGTGAAACTAAATTATATTCCTTTTTGAATTAATTTACACACTCACATTATTAATGTTATCATTTGATTAGTGTCAAGTTTTAATATGAACTTTTACACGTAACCAATAAATTGCCGTTCTCTGGATAAAAAACTCTTATTTAAAAACTTGGCCAGAAAACTCGTCCTGCAAATATCGATTGATTTAAATGACTCCCATCTCGTCAAAAACGCTCAAACCTGAGACCTCGCGAGATCTCTCTTATAGTCCCAGGTTTGAGAGTTTTAGCCAATGTGAGGGTAATTTAATTCAATCGATATTTTGAAGGACTTGTTTTCTGGACAAATTTTTAAATACTTGCTTTTCCATAATACAGGCCAGTTAACTGGTTAAATAGCATAACCAAACCATAAAAATAACGTGAAACATGTACTTCGTAAATGATTGGTCTATCTATCTACGAGCACATTAAATCCAACACGAATGATGCAACTTTGAACAATGTTATCTATACATGAAAGGTACACAGAACATTTACGGTGTTTTTAAAGTCAATTAGCTCTAAACTCTTAAGCAATACGATACGCATACGACAAGATACCAAATGAAGAGGTGCGCACGTTTTGTGTTCGTCTTTCTATAATCTTGAACGGGTTTCTCGTTCCATCACAGAACAGTTAGAATAACATAGGGTGTAGCTAAAGCAACCAAGGAAAAAAAACCCACGTGGGAGGAGCAGCGGACGACCTGTGGGAATTGTGACAATAACGGTCACGCCTTCGTGAATATGTCCGCCTATTATCAGTTCTTTATCTAATAATATTTCCATACACACAATGTTTAGATGAAGAGACAGAGAAGTTAGAGTAGTATTTAGGTGTATTATTATTATTATCATTTTTTTAAAAATTTCCTTCCAACTTAACCAAAAATATTCATATTCTATTTTTTTTAAAGAAACACATTATAATAAAGACCAAAAAAAAACAAACAAACAAACAAACAACAACAAAAAAATAATAAAAAAATAAAAAAAACAACAACAATAAAACAGCAAATTATGAGCTCTAAAGAAATAATTATAGGGTACCTAGAGGAAACGAGCTTAATCTGTGCCATTTGACCTTTCAACCCTACAACATAATGACAAATTCTGCCATATAGCACAATCGTAGTAGTAGTAGTAGTAATTATAGTTAAAATCAACGACCTACTCGTTGACCTTTTCAACGCATTATTTACGGCCTACTTCCATTGTCAATTATTAGCGAGAAGGAACTTGTTTTATTTGATTGCTGTTGAAAATAGTAGTATTTATTGTGGTAAAATTTTGAACATAAAAACTTTTTTTTTAAATGGTTTTAGCTCCGAGTCAAAAACAAACAAAAAACCATCGGCAGGAGCCGATGTGCACATATTTTCAGGTCTGATAACCCAATTCATTATGGGCTCATTGCTGTGATGGAAATCTCAACAACAACAAAATGACACAAAATATTGTCCAATTCAACAATTTAAAAAAATAATTTAAAATTGAGCTTTATATAGGGCAATATCCACTAAATGTGCTCAAAGCGCTTTACAAGGGGTCCCTGGTCAACAGCAACATTTAACATGTAGGACGAGAGATGGCGCCTGCTAGGCGATATTACAATTTTTCGGACAAAGACCACGCTGTTAACGGCCAGGTACTCATTTTAAACCTGAGTACTGTGAGAGAATGTGAGTAAAGAGCCTTTTCCAAGGACTCAACTATGCGCCGAGCGCGAGGCTCGAACCCAGGACCTCCCGATCCGAAAGCGAGTGTCATACCACTAGACCACATAGCCGCACATTGGCCCACCATTGCCTTCGGATGTCAGACATGTACATTATAGATAGTTCGAAGATGACGTCACTCAGTCCTTTGTTATTGTTTTTGCCATCCGCGTTTGTGAGTTGTTCTCACTAAACTGTATTAACCTGACTCTAAACGTTCATGGTTACACAGAGTTTGTGTGTTGGTCCGTTATACTTCCGGATGGCAATGTTGTGAACTCCTTGGCCAAGCGCATTCTATCTATATGTACAAGTCGATAGGAGCCAATGTGCAAATATTAGCAGGTCCGGGTTTGAACCAGGCTACAGGTAATTGGGAGGTCTGAGGTTCAAAGATCAGTCGGGGAATGTTGATTTTTTTTTTTATACGATGCTTTTCTTGTATTTAAAAAAAAAAACATTCTGCGCCGTCGGAGTATGTGCCAGCTACACCCTTTCAGGATTTGATTGGTAATAAAATGTGTCTCTTTGTGCGGCTATGTCTGTGGTCTAGTGATATGACACACGTCTTAGGGCCTGAATTCTTAGGTCAAAGGTTCGAGTCACGCTCTATGCCACGAATGGTTGAGTCCTTGGAAAAAGGCTTTTTCCTCATATTTTCTCACCTGAGGTGTGAAATGAGTACCTGGTTGTCGTTGTTTGTGTGTGTTTTTTTTAAAGGGTTTTATGGCGCTTGCAACACATTTAGGTTATATCAGTGCCAGTAAAAAGGAAGAAAATGGGATAGTAAAAAGTTCTAGAATTACAATTAAAGCACCCAAGAGAAAGTAAGACAAAGGGGAACTGGGAACAAATAGGGATCATATGTAGATTCCAAGAGCACACCGCCAATGTACTTACTTTGAGATCACCTATAAGTCTCATCTGGACACAAGCACAAAATCCAACAAAGAGGAATATACTCAACTGCCTACATTATACATTCAAAACAACAAATACAATAAAATACATAACAGAGAGATGATTTACAAGGAAAAAAATATCATCTCCCAAAACAATAACTATGCATTTTACTGTTTCCCTCCCAGCTAGGACTCCGGCCAGGGACAGGACAAAACCAAGTAATCTCATTCCAAGACAAAGACAGAAAGCATGTTGGAAAACAGATATAGGGGGATAGAAGACACAGTATGTACCCCCCTGCCCGCTATGGGAGGTCAGGAACCCTACCCAGCTGGCTGTCGTTGACAGTGTTGTATCTGTCGGGGAAAAAATAAAGAATGTAATATCGCCTTACATACATCACGTCTCGTCCTACATGTTAAGTTATTATACTGTTGGCTGAGGACCCCTTGTAAAGCGGTTTGAGCACGTCTAGTGGATATTGCGATAGATAAAAGCTCAATTATTTAATGTTTTTCATTTTTTATTCTTGGGGGGGGGAAGGGTATTTTTTTTTTTTTTTTTGCCTATACAAAGAATTAGCTTCAAATATAGATAGATCGAAGTTGACGTAACTCATGTCTTTGTTATTGTTTTTTGCCATCCGCGTTTATGAGTAATTCTCACTAAGCTGTATTAACCAGACTATAAACGTTTAAGTTTACACATAGTTTTGTGTGTTGGTCTGTTATACTTCCGGATGGAAATGCTGTGAGCTTCTTAGCCAACCGCATACTATCTATATACTGGATTTCACGAGTCCGACAAATAGCGGGTTTGAGCTTCGGTCCAAAACCGTGGCAAACTCATATTATTATGAAATGATATTTTATAGCATTTTATCCGTTTTCTCACAGCTTACAGAATTGATGAATAAAAAAATTGAGATCACCATAAATATTGATAATTAATTTCCGAGGATTCCCCATGCTCTTTGGGCTTAACTATATTCCATATTATATCGACCGGCAGGTTATAAGACGCCATATTTTTATTTCATAAAGTACACGTATTAACCCTCTCCTTACCACCCATATGAAAATCGATCATTCGTTACGATGCAGCCAGCATTTCTCTCATTCTAATTTCTTTTGTACTTCATAATATTTGAACAAAAATGTTTGCTATAGTTAAATTATATTAACACTGTGTTGAAGAGCTCGTTTAGCAGAAATAAATATGTATAGCAAGAACTATCAGACTTTGTGTTTGAGTGAAATAAATCTATTTTTTGTATAGGTTGGGTGTAAGTTTTGGGGATAATCCGGAAAATGGCCGATAAGGAAAGAGATAAGTCACTTGTTGAGGTTCCTTTCTGCCCTAGTACTCTTACAACATCCATCACTGCCTGTAGTCAGGTACGCAATCATAACATAGATGATGAGTGGGCTTTTATTTTATAAAATAAACATCTGAAAAAGTGTGTATAAAACCGGGCGATACAAAACAAGATAGAAAAGAACAAAAAAGAAGAAAAAAAAAATCCCAAAAGTCAGTCTTCCTTGACTGGGAATCGAACCTCAGACTTCCTGATTACCAGTCAGACGTGCAACCTTTACACCACGGAGGTTACCCGATAGAAAAATGCTAAAAAAGAGTGCCTGCTATGCATTCAATAACGCCAGGAAATACTGGATTTCCTCAAACCGCCTCTTAACTGGACATGGCAGAACTGCATCTAATCTGTGCAGATGGAAACTTGGAAAGAGTGATACCTGCCAGAAATGTCAGGCAGCCCCAGAGACCAGCGATCACATCGTCCGCCACTGTCCAGTCATTAAATTTGAAGGTGGCTACGAAACCATCCTTAGGGCGGAGGAAGACTTTAGAAGCTGGGTTGACGAAATACATTTGGAGGTGTAGCCATACGCTACTACTACTACTACTACTACTACTACTACTACTACTACTACTACTACTACTACTACTACTACTACTACTACTACTACTACCCGATAAATGGGATAATTGTTCTGCCTATAATTCTTCATATGAACCCTCGCTTGTATCACACAACACAAACATTGAACGCGAGAGGATGAGGACGAAAACATTAGGACGAGTAGCTCCATTTTTATTTTTATCTTACACCAGTGCCTGCTCCCTACTATCTCAATTTAAATTTTGTAAAGTACCTACGCTATCCAACAACATAACGCTAGGCTTCGAGTTTCTCAATCATTGTCTTTACCTATTTGCGGCCACACAATTTCACCCCGTCCATACTTACAAAACATTTCCTATCCCTTTATATGAGAATAAGGGGGGGGGGGGGGATCCCGATAGCTCAGTTGTTAGAGCACTCGTTTCACAATCAAAGGGACCGAGATCGATCCGGGGTGCAGTCGATATTTTTTTCTGACACCCCCCCCCCCACCCCCCGTCCACCCAGCAGTCATTGGATAGCTGGGTCAGTTAGATCCGGCGGGAAGTATTTTGCGATAGGCTAGAGTCCTATCTAAAGGGTAGCAAGCAATTGCTATGGTCCGTTTTCCACGCTATTGAAACCGGGATAAACTCCGGCTCCATAGTCCTAATGGCTCTGAAGGACTACTTTTTCTATTAGAATAATACTAATCCTATGTAACTCTCAAAAGTACGGTCGTGTCAAAGGATGTAACATGAGCTCCTTTCCACTGACCAATGTCACAGTGATGGCATGGCATTGTTTAACCACACTTAAAATATCAGTCAGAGAATTGGATTCAATAGTCTTTGTCACGTCGCCCAGCAACGGAGGCCATCGTGGTTCTAAACAAAGAAAATCGTTACTTTTTATTCTTCATGCTGGCTAGAACTTTTCACATGTCTTGTGATCAGAATGTGTAAAAGTCAAAACATGATCAGATTTATAATGTTTGTTTTTTTCCTCAGGATACGCTTTTATGCTCGACGGAGAAATATTTCATAAGGCGTCCGCCATTTATCCGATAGTTTAGAGCCAGTTACTAAGTTACCATGCGTCATTACGAGGGAAGTGACGTTGCGACTGTTCAAGCGAATTCACACACATGTGTATCATAATAATGACATGAAGGAAATAGTAGACGGAGTCCTGAATCAACTTGAAACGGCAAAGCAGGCGACAGAGGGCAGCATTGGTGGCAGTAAAAAAAAAATTGAGCGCAATATCCACTAAATGTGCTCAAAGCGCTTTACAAGGGATCCCTGGTCAACAGCAACATTTATTTTTTTTTTGTTTTATGAGGCCAAAGACTTGTCTTTTGACATAATCTTTTAAATCGGTGTCAGGCTATGAGTATACAACAAGGGCTACGGTCTCACTGACCAATCTGTTGAATCCCTGCTGGGTGCTAAGAGGAATCAGACGGTATTGGAAGGATGAATGGTATTGATGCTATGTGTTTAGGTAAAATACTCACAGTATCCGTCGGCCAAATTTAATACACAAGCAGCAGCACAGACAAATAATTGTGTGTGTAACTGGAGACTAACATGAAAACATGAATCGCTGTCCCCGGTGTTATCTTTAACGTTTATAATCTGCTTGATATGGATGATTTACTGAGTACTTATCACTAACAGGCACTTTCGTTTTTTTTCCTTGAGTAAGATTATTAACCCCCCCCCCCCCCCCCCAATTTGCTCACTTGGACAACATGGGTGATTCCTGTTGACATCAGACATCTTGTTTGATGAGTTATCTATATTCCTTCGCGGAATGCCTAGGCGACAATGTCTTATGATGTCGTGCTGGAAAAGATATCATTTTTATTTTTTTTTAATCACTAACAGGCTGTCTAGAACAAATATCAAATTAAAGAAATTAAGGAGCAGACATGTGTATATGTACCCGTATAGGATAAAGATCTGAACAATAAATGCATCTTTCATACACACTTGTTCAGATCTTTATCTAGAACTAAAATAAAGAGCTGAGTGACGTCAACTTCGTTCCTTCTATAGATAGAACGATGATGACGTCACTCAGGCCTTTGTTATTGTTTTTTATTTTGCCATCCGCGTTTATGAGTAATTCTCACTAAACTGTATTAACCAGAATATAAACGTTAATGGTTACCCATAGTTTTCTGTGTTCGTCTGTTTTACTTCCGGATGGCAATGTTGTGAGCTTCTTAGCCAAGCGCATACTATCTATAGCAATAAGTCTGGTAGAAAAGCACCAAACAGATAAAGTGTCACAGTGATACTAATTTTTGCTAGAACCTATGGACTGTAAAAAGTAATAAACAAAGATGAAAAAAAAAAGAACCAAACACTAAATCAGAGAATGTTTCGGGCTAAAAACCATTCCTCAGTAACACAACAGACAACAATATTAATTTAATTAATATTAATATATTGAGCAATTTTCTTTGTAACATTTGTCTATTTTCACTTGTATGTGTGTATGTGTACAGTTTGCCTTCGTTATAATAAGCAGCTCATTTAAAACAATTTATTGTTAAATCTGGGCCAAATCCAGTTGGAATATTTAAGTCAAAACCTATGCCAATGAAATTTGGGTCAATTGCTTATACTTACATTTTATGTTTTATGCCCGGGTGGTTTTTAGAAAGAGAGCATCACTACTCGGGCTTTCTGTTTTGTTTTGTTTTGTTTTGTTTTTAAGAGTTTTACGCCACTTTTGGGGATCCTGATAGCTCAGTTGGTAGAGCACTCGCTGCGCATGCAAAGGGACAAAGATCAATTCCGGGTGAAGTCTAGATTTTATTTTTTGTTCCCCTGTCTACCCAGCAGTAATTGGGTAGCTGTGTCTGTTATATCTGGCAGAAAGTACCTTGCGATAGACTAGCGTCCTATCAAAAGGGTAGCAAGCAATTGTCCATTTCACGCTATAGAAACCGGGATAAGCTCCGGATACATGGGCGAATGGCTCTGAGGGACTATTTTACGGCGCTTTCGTCGACACTTGTGGGTCATATTAACGCCAGTAAAAAGGTTGAAAATGGGATAGTCAAAGAATTCTAGATTAACAATTAATTGAAAGTACACGAGAAAAAGTAAGACAAAGTTTACTGGTTCAAATAGGGAATATATGTGGATTCCAAGAGCACACTATAGATAGTATGCGCTTGGCTAAGAAGCTCATAACATTGTCATCCGGAAGTATAACGGACCAACACATAAAACTGTGTGTATCCATGAACAATTATTGTCGGGTTAATACAGTTCAGTGAGTTTTACTCATAAACGGGGATGGCAAAAAACAATAACAAAGACCACCTTCGAACTATCTATCGGTGTATTTTCTTTAAGATCACCTAAAAGTCTTAACTAGACATAAGCACAGAATCCCACTAAGAAGAATACACTCAAATGTTAATAAATCATAATTTATGCAAACTAAAAAAAATATAACAGAGAGACGATTTAAGAAAAAAAAATAATATCATCTCCCAATATCAACACCATTAACTGTTTCTCTCCCAGCCAAGGACTCCGCCAAGGGTCAGGACAAAACCAAGTAATCCCATTCTAAGACAAAAACAGATCAACTCAGAAAACAGACAAAGGGAGACACGGGCTTTCTGGGTAAAATTAAATAGTAAAATGTGATTTTACTGGAGAAGGAACGATATTGACGTCACTCAGCTTTTTGTTTTTGTTATAGCCAGCCATTTTTAATAGTAGTTCTCACTAAATTCTTTAAATCAGACTATAAACGTTTCAGGTTACACGTAGTTCGGTGTGTTGGTTCTTTATATCCGGCTGAAGATGTTGTGAGTATTTTACCTAATAGCATAGCATGAATAATTCAATGTTTTTCATCTAACCCCCCCCCCCCCCCCCCCTTTCCCCGATATAATGCGGATTTGATGTAGTGTATCACATATTTATTGATTAATGTGTATTAGCGGAAAGTTTCAAACCGCTATTCGCAAGAGATCGACATAAAGGTTAGGGGAGATAACCAAATAAATACAAGTGAACGCGACAGCAGTTATCGTTCTTGAGTGTCTCCTTGCATGAGTCATGAAAAGGTTGCTGTTTGGAGCTCTAAGAAATAAATAACAATAGGAATTTGAATTGAAGCTTCAATTTAATAACGAAAACAGATAATGTGGACGTTTCGGGTTTCCCCTTTATCAACAAAACGATAAATGAAACACTGCGAACATTATCTGTTTTTGTTGTTTAGACGTTACACCAGTACCAAATTAATCGAGATTTTCTCGGTCATTGCAGCAACGCCTTAGGTTATACTGTGTGACCCATAGACTGTAAACGGACGGATGGATGGATGGATGGATGGATGGACTGATGAACTGATGGACGAGCGGATGGATGGATCGATGGATGGATGAGTAGGTTAAGTGATGCATTGATGGATTGGTGTATGGATGGATAGATGGGCGAATGAATGGAAGGATGTATAGTTGGGTGGACGGATGAATGGATGGGTTGATAAGTGAGTAAATGAATTGATATAAATAGATATATTACTAGACAGATAGATAGATAAATAGATAGAGAGATAGAGAGATAGATACACAAACAGACAGAGAGATAGATAGATAAATAGATCGGTAAGTAGGTAGGTAGGTAGGTAGATAGGTAAGTAGGTAGGTGGGTAGGTAGGTAGGTAAGTAGGTAGATAGATAGATAGATAGATAGATAGATAGATAGATATTGAATCGTGTTGGATACAAATATGGTATAACAACACACTACAAACCAAACTCATGTAATAGAAAAGCCTGAAACATCAATGTAGACTGACTCCAATATCGTAGTAAATATTACAATAATAGATAGATAGATATATAGATAGATAGATAGATAGAGAGAGAGAGAGATAAAGAGAGAGAGAGAGAGAGAGAGAGAGAGAGAGAGAGAGAGATATAGAATTCGGGTAACAGACCAACTGATCAATCAATTAATTAATTAATCATATATTTTAGGTAAGTAACCATAGAATAATAATGATTGTCTAGAGGATAGGACAAAAAGATAGTTGAGGGCTGAGAATGAAAGAGAAAGGGAGAGGGAGATATAAAGAAGAAAGAGAGAGATATGGATAGGAGTTAGAGAGAGAGAGAGAAGGGGGGGGGGGGGGGCGGGGGTGAGAGAGACTAGTATAATAAATATGTTCTCATACCTCATACTGAAGTAGCGTCCAGTCCAGGAGAAAATTAACGAAATCTCGAAAGTAGAAAAAGACGAGGGCGCTTGTCAGCACCATTTTGAGGCCGTGGATGAAGAACTAATTCTCTGTCTGCTTGTGAAGTTGTCTAATGGTATGGACTAGGTCAACACTGGAAACTTGATATTCGGACTATATCAAACTAGAATTTGATATGTCGGACTGGGTCGCACTGCAAACTTGATAATTGACACTAGGTCAAACTAGAAACTTGATATTTATAAGGTCAAACTAGAAACATTATTATTCAAATTAAGTCAAACAAGAAACTTGATAATTCTGACTAGGTCAATCTAGAATCTTGATAATTGTGACTAGGTCAATCTAGAATCTTGGTAATTTAAACTAGGTCAAACTGGAAACTTGATATGTAATTCTGCAAGTGTTTTAATAGTTGCTCTAGCCAATTAACACAATCCTTTATATTGAAAGCGAGTTAGTTTCAATAGTCACAAATCAGTCATCCCAACCCCCTCCGCTTGGTGCTCGTCTCCGCCCACTGAACCTCTTGGTCATAAAAATTCAATTTTTGACGTAATTTATTTGTGCTTCTGAGCATTATTTCACCATCGATTTGAGAACTCAGCTGTCATTTCTTGGGGAAAAGATCACGCCTGCACTTCTGGAATAGACAAATTGTTGCGATTTTGATTTGGGATTTAATTTGAGCATATCTTAGCCATGTAGTTTTTTGTCATTTCTTATAAACTGTGTGCTATCTTATTTATGTCTTCATTTCTCCCCTGCTTTCAGAACAGACTTCAAAAATTTGCTTTGTTAATGGGTTATATTATCCAATCGCTGCTTCGTTTCTTGGACTCAATCTTGATAGAACAATTGGACGGATAGAATCAGATCATGTCCCAGTGTTGTCAAATCCCCTAGACTTGGTTATTGAGTGGAATCTTCGAGAACTACATCGAGATGGAGACAGTAATCTGTGGACAATGAGCAAGAAAACAGTAACCGTGTGTGTCTATCATTGGCTTGGTATAAAGTAAACAAATAATTTGAATCTAACCAATTAATAGGATTCAATAGTCTGATGTCACGTCCGCCCAGCAACGAGCAGCTTGGTTCTAAACAGAGAAAATCGGTACTTTTTATTCTTCATGCTGGCTAGAACTTTTTTACATGTTATGCGATCAGAATGTATAAAAGTCAAAACATGATGAGATTTATAATGTTTTTCTCCTCTGGATACACTTTTATGCTCGTCGGAGAAGTATTTCATAAGGGCGTCCGTCATTGTTTCGATAGTTTAGAACCAGTTACTATGCGTCATTACGAGGGAAGTGACGTCACGACTGTTGAAGCCTATTGCAATCATTGATGTGTTTGTACCAATCTTTGGAAAGGGAGTCCCAAATAACTCGGTAGAGTACTCGCTTCACACATCAAAAGAACCGGGATTCGTTCTAGGTTAGGTCACGAGAATATTTTGCGATAGACTATAATCCAATCCAAATGGTAGCAAACTATAGTTATTTTCCGTTTAACGATGTAGAAACCGGGATAAACTTCGGCTCCATAATGGGAGTTTTTTTAATAGATCTTTGGCATTGGAAAATTCGGTTAGACATTTTGGCATTTTTAAATGTTTACAAATTATTTGTCAAATTACAAAATTCCATATATTGATAAATTAATACCGATATCACAAGATACACAATTTCTCATCCTATAACGGGCAGGAAGTGAAATTTTACTTAGATCAAGATAATACTCTTGGGATGTAAAAATTAATCTTTATTGACGTTTCTGTTTTTGTTTGTTTTTAAGGGTTTTACGGCGCTTGCAACACATTTAGGTTATATCAGCGCCAGTAAAAAGGAAGAAAATGGGATAGTAAAAAGTTCTAGAATTACAATTAAAACACTCAAGAGAAAGTAAGACAAAGGGGAACTGGGAACAAATAGGGATCAGATGTAGAATCCAAGAGCATACCACCAGTGTACTTAGTTTGAGATCACCTATAAGTCTTATCCGGACACAAGCACAAAATCCAACAAAGAGGAACACACTCAAATACTTACATTATACATTTAAAATAACACATGCAATAATACATAACAGAGAGATGATTTACAAGGAAAAAAATATCATTTCCCAAAACAATAACTATGCATTTGACTGTTTCCCTCCCAGCCAGGACTCCTACTCGGGCAGGAAAAAAAACCAAGTAATTTCATTCCAAGACAAAGATAGAAAGCATGTTGGAAAACAGATATAAGGGGATAGAAGACACAGTGTGTACCTCCTGCCCGCTATGGGAGGTTAGGAACCCCACCCAGTATTGACGCTTCCATTTTAGCAGAAAAAGTGATACTTGGAGGTCATTTTTTCAGTGGCATTATTTTGTGGCTTGTTTTGCATATTTTTAAAAATATAAAATCAATCTGGTATCGCTAAGTCAAATACTACCCAAGTCGAGACCAAATTTTCGTTACGTTCTTTCTTGTTTATTTGTTTGCTGTTTGTTTTTTGTTTTTTTTTTTTGTTTTTTTTTTTGTTTTTTGTTTTGTTTTTTGTTTTTTTTGTTTGTTTGTTTTTGTTTGTATTTTTTTTGATCAATTTTATTTTGTCTGGTTTGTTTGTTTTTTGTTGTTGTTTTTTGCTTGTTTTTCATTTTATTTTGTTTTGTTTGTTTTTTTTTTTTGTTTTTATTTTTGTTTTTTTCTTTTGTTTTTGTTTTGTATTTTTGTGTTCGTTTTATTTATTTATTTTTTTCTATTTGGGTTGTTAATTTACGAAAGTATATTATAACTTATATTAAAAATATATAGTCTAATATGAAACTCGTGTCTCACAATTTTCATTTTATTTCATTTCTTTTTTAAACATCTAAATCACCTCGACATATTATAACCATTTTGATGCGGTGGGTAGTATAATATACTAATTTTAATGATATTGCTTTTGTAGTTTACGAGTCCGTATAATATACTAATTTTAATGATATTGCTTTTGTAGTTTACGAGTCCGTATAATATACTAATTTTAATGATATTGCTTTTGTAGTTTACGAGTCCGTATAATATACTATTTTTAATGATATTGCTTTTGTAGTTTCAGAGTCCGTTCATGTACTTTTGGCGTCTCACGATGCCTCACCTTTCTTACAATGCATATGAAGCTATACATCGCTCTCTAATATTTGCTTTCGTCTCCAAAACAAATTGAAGGATATTTGTTAATTGGAAATCATATTTTAATGCATGAGTTATATTGGCAATTATGGCATAAAACAAATAAACCTTTGAACTATATATTGAACGACATTGGCGTCACTCAGCTCTTAATAAGCTTCAACTGTCGTAATGACGCATAGTAACTTAGCAACTGGTTCTAACTATCGGGAAAATAGCGAACGCCCTTATAAATACTTCTCCGACGAGTATAAAAGTATATCCAGAGGAGAAAAACATTATAAATCTGATCATGTTTTGACTTTTAATTATACATTCTGATCACATGACATATGAAAAGTTCTAGCCACCATGAAGAATAAAAAGTACCGATTTTCTTTGTTTAGAACCACGATGGACGCCGCTGCTGGGCGACGTGACATCAGACTATTGAATCCAATTGGAAATCCTATGTTAATGTATGAGTTATATTAACAATTGCAAAAAAAAAAAAAAAAAACAAATAAACCTTTGAACGAAATTGGCGCACTCAGCGCTTACTTTGCAAGCCATTTTTATGAGCATTTCTCACTAAATTGTATTAATCAGACTGTCAACGTCTAACCTTTCCTTACCAGCCATTTTCAGAATTTACCCCAAAATTTCAAACCCACCCAACACAAAAATAGTTTTTTTGCTTACTCAAACAGAAAAGCAACAACATCTTCTATGCGTGATATTGATCGGCAAAATGAACTCAACAACAAGTGTCACGTTTTTATAGCTATAATACACATTGTTCTTTAAATTGTGTGATTTACAAAAAAAAACAGAATGATAAAAGTGCTGGTTGGATCGTAACGAATGGGACGATTTTCCTATGGCTGGTAAGGAGAGGGTAAAAGTTACACATTGTTTCGTGTGTTGACACGTTATATCGTGTTGGCGGATGTTATGAGTTTGTTTGTTTTTAACTTGCATCAATAACATACAGGAGGAAAGTTAATTAATAAGGCTTGGGATATGAAGTGATCACTAGTTAAACATTGGAGTGTTAATTGGATTCAATTGTCTGATGTCACGTCGCCCAGCAACGACGAGCAGCGTGGTTCTAAACAAAGAAATTTGGTACTTTTATTATTCATGCTGGCTAGAACTTTTCATGTCATATGATCAAAATGTATAAAAGTTAAAACATGATCATATTTAGGTTTTTCTCCTCTTGATACACTTTTATGCTCGTCGGAGAAATATTTCATAGGGGCGTCCGCCATTGTTCCGATAGTTGAGAGCATGTTACTAAGTTACTTTGCGTCATTACGAGGGAAGTGACGTGATGACTGTTGAAGCCAATTCAACGTTGTTGGGTTTGAAATTGGATTCAATAGTCTGATGTCACGTCACCCAGCAATCAGCGACCATCATGGTTCTAAACAAAGAAAATCGGTACTCTTTATTCTTCATGCTCGCGAGAACTTTTCATATGTCTTGTGATCAGAATGTGTAAAAGTCAAATCATAATCAGATTTATAATGGTTTGTTTTCCCCTCCTGATACGCTTTTATGCTCGTCGGAGAAATATTTCATAAGGGCGTCCGCCATTCTTCCGATAGTTTAGAGCCAGTTACTTAGTTACTATGCGTCAATACGAGGGAAGTGACGTCATGACTGTTGAAGCCAATTATTCAACGTCGTTGGGTTTGAAATTGGAAACAGAATCCACCGGTAACAGCGTGGATTTTTATCTCTGGAAATATCGATCGATTGTAAATGTCCCTCATCTTGGCAAAATAAAACTCTCAAACTTTGGAACTTCACGATGTCTTCCTTGATGCCACGGGTTTGTGAGTTTATGTCCGGGTGAGGGTCTTTTAATTCGATGGATATGTGAAGGACGAGTTTTCTGGCCAAATTTTTTAATATGTGTTGTTGTTTTGTTTTTTTCGGAGTACAGCAGTTAACTGGTTAAAAGTTAACACATATCTTTGCTCACCTTCTCTAACAACTTACTAGCTGATATATTATGTTCTCTACTGTGGTCTATGGCATGACACTCGCTTTCGAATCGGAAGTTTCTGAGTCCGAGCTTAGCTCGGCGCATAGTTGAGTCCTTAGAAAAGGATCTTTACTCACATTCTCTCACCGTATTCTGTAAAATGAGTACCGGGCCGTAAACAGCTATGTCTCTCTCCGAAAGAAATTATAATATCGCCTAACAGGCTTCTTGTCTCATTCTATTAATATGTGATGTGTTGCTGTTGGTCAGGGACCCCGTCTTGTAAAGCGATTTGAGAGCATGTTTAGTGGATTTTGCGCTATATAAAAGCTCAAGTTAATGCTCAAATGAAATCAAGCTTCTGAGCAATATTGATAAATAACAATATGAAATTGATTGGAATCTTGAATTTAATTAAGGAAGACAGATAATGTGAACGTATAAGGTTTCCTCTTGATATATAATTAAATAAACAAATAAATAAAACATGAATAAAACACTAAGGACGAAAAAGAGATGCGAAAATGGCGTTGTTAAGGTGCCTTATCAATGGGAGCGATCTATATTCATACATGGTTTGTTGCTGTCCAACGATTGGATATTTCCTCAGAAATATCAACACGCTGCTTTGTTTATGAAAGTTATAAACATACCCATGTGTCAAACGGAACGAAATGACCAATCGTGATGTTAGATATTTCAAAAACTGTGAGCACTTTTCACTATGTGGGTTACTTTGAGCACATATTCCAAAGAGACCAATGACCTCGAGCACATGGAAATGATAATATAGATCATGCCCATTGATGGTTCCTCTGTGACCTCTTGTTGCTATTCCTGTCAAGCTATTGACATGGATGCCTTTTTAACTATTATCTTATAGTATGAGCATTCAGTTCTTCAATCCACATATTATAGATATAGTGCATATACTTTTGAAAATTACGTCAGCTATCGTTTATTTTTTTTTTTTTAACTAGTCGAATAAACATTTAAGTTGTTTTATATTTGACTCGAAAAATGAAAATAAGGCCTGAACTCAGCCACTGACCGTGAACCAAAGACCACATTAAGTGCTTGCCTATCACCTGTAGTAAAGATAGTTCGAAGATGACGTCACTCATGTCTTTGTTATTGTTTTTGCCATCCGCGTTTATGAGTACTTCTCACTAAACTGTATTAACCAGACTATAAACCTTCAAGGTTACACACAGTTTGTGTGTTGGCCAGTTTTACTTCCGGATGGCAATGTTGTGAACTTCTTAGCCAAGTGCATACTATCTCAGATCCTGAGTACCACTCACAAATTTAGCACAGATGATTGAAAAAAAATGCATTGAGTAGTCAGGTGCATTCCTGGATCAGTGTGTAAAAATATTCTGAGAAATACTCACTGAGCCAGACGAATTTTGTGTGTTTGACATGTCGGTATCTCAGGTCTTTTCTTTTACGCAGGAAATAATATAGTCAAGGGGACGAAACGGGTAAATGGCAGGAAATATTCTGATTGTTTGATGCTTAGTAAAGGGCGAACCTTCAATGGGAGCGATCTATATTATTCATGTTTTCGTACAACCAAGTCATCAATCACATGATCTGTTACTGTACAACTATTGGACATTTCTCAATGTATCTAAACACGCTTCTTTGTTTATGAAAGTTGTAAACATACCCATGAGTCATGCTGAGCAAAATGACCAATTGTAACGTTGGATATTTCTCAAACTGTGAACACTTTTCACTATGTGGGTCATTTTGAGTCCACTTTCCAATGTGACCAATGACCTCGAGCACATGGAAAGTTAATAAAGATCGTGTCCATTGATTGATATGACTCTCATTTGGCAACAGCAACAACAACAACAAAGGCCATTCAAACCTGGGAGTTCGATCAACAACGAGAAATATGGTAGAGTGAACAGTTATTTTTTTCAATGTCGCCTTTGCTTTCGTCAGATCGTAACAGATCTTGTTACTCATTTTTATCACGAGTTAACAGTCGATAATGAAACTGCTAACATCTCACGACATGGGTTCGAACAGCGCATGGAAGTGGGTACGCTTTTATTACGCCACCATCCTGCCTAATAGAAAGAACAGTCGTGACGTCAAACCTCTACTTTTCCGGTTCCGAAACCATTGGAAATGTGTATGTAACCAGCCCTTTGGAGGACTAATATTTGAAAAGGTTAAATAATAAAACAAAATGTGGCATAACTATTTTAGTAGCAGGATGTTTCGGCAAGTTCTTAGGATTACGGGATCTAAAAGAGCGAGGATGAATGTTATTTATTGGCGACCAGCATATATTTAGACTAGAAAATAAGATGTCGTCACTCTGAAACCAGAAGATCATTTTACACAAGCTATGTATCCAGTCCACTGGAAGAATGTTTTTACACTTCCAGTGAGAATGGAACCAGCTTTTTGACATCACATTTTAGTTCCCTTTATCAATAATATGATAAAACGATGGACATGTTGATTACAAAATCATGAAGATAATACAACATAAATAACAAAGGTCAAACAAGTGTGACAATGCTCTCTACTGATTCAAAATAAATAGTGCATAACGACTCAGA
>NC_088369.1:11345322-11355322 GCF_034508935.2 Berghia stephanieae
AAAACGTATTATATAAACGGGGCAAAATCGGGATAAATTATGATATTAGTGTATTTTTTAACTTTACTTATCTATGTATTTATTTGTTCATTTAAGAATTTATTCATTCAATTTATTCAATCATTTGCCTAATTATGTATTTGTTTATTTAATCTTTTTTTAAATGTATTTGTCAATAATCATCCTTTATCTAAAAATATCTACAGGAGGACCGAGGAGTAGTGAAGAAGAAGAAGAAGAAGACGAAGAAGAAGAAGAAGAAGAAGAAGAAGAAGAAGAAGAAGAAGAAGAAGAAGAAGAAGAAGAAGAAGAAGAAGAAGAAGAAGAAGAAGAAGAAGAGTAAAGGGACGTTGTGTCCCTGGGCAAGGAACATTACTCATATTACTCCATCCGATTCAGACCAGGGTGAATAAATTCTCGCTTTCGACAGTGAGATCTATTAGAATTGTACTTCTTGTACAAATACTATACCCTCGAGCAACACAATGTAAGGTGTGAAATGGAGATATGGCACCATAAGGCTATGTGATCTAGTGGCATGACACTCTACTCGGAAGGTCCTGGGTTCGAGTCCTCCTGTGAGCGGCGCATAGTTTAGTCCTTGTAAAGGGCCCTTAACTTATATTCTATCGCCGTTCTCAGGTGTAAAATGAGTACATGGCCGCTAAATGTGTTGCCCCTGTCCGAAATAAATTGTAACATCGCCTAACAGGCGTCATGTCGCGTCCTAAATCTTTAGTGTTACTGTTGGCTAGGGACCCTTGTAAACCTTCTAAGTCCCAGGCTTTCGAGTTTTTTTGTCATTCATTATGAGGGCCATTTAAATCAATCGATATTTGATAAAAAGTTTTCTGGCCAAATTTTTAAATACGCGTTTTTTTTAGAGTTTGCAGTCAACTGCTTAAAAATGCTAAATACTATACGGTTGTAGAGACACAACATTATGTCTTTTTATATTTTGGTCGGAAAAGTTTAACGTCGTAAATACATCGGTAAAAGGACTCACAATTTCGCAATAATTCCCAATTCCCAATATGGGTCACATAATATGAAGTAAATGTTTTCTGGTAAATTGTAAAAGCGGCGTTTTGTCAAGATACGGTCACCTCGTACGCGATTATCCTTGCGCCAGATGGGCCGATTTTTCCGCCTCGTCGTCGGTATTGTTATTCAGCTCTTTATTGATATTCAACCAATTGACTATGAGAAAAAAAAAGGATTAAAAAATTTGGCCAGAAAACTCGTCATTCAAATATCGATCGATTTAAATGACTCTCATCTTGTCAAAAATTCGCAAACCTGGTACTTTAAAGAAGACTTCGCGATGTTCCAGGTTTGAGAGTTTTTGCGAAGATGCGAGTCATCTAAATCGATTGAATTTTGAAGGACGAATTTTCTGGCCAAACTTTTAAATACGAGTTTTTTACCCAGAGTACAGCAGTTATCTGATTAAAGTATATAATCTTTAGTAAGAGGAAGAGCTTGGAACATGCTGCATTGAAACGTGAGTGATGGGAAAGGCATTTCAACGTGTTCTTGTGATTGATTTTAATTTATCTTATCTCATATTACCTCACCTCTTTCTTTACCGACCTCTCCTTCTGCTTCCCTCCAAGGTCCCTTGTATAGATAGAATGCGCTTGGCCAAGGAGTTCACAACATTGCCATCCGGAAGTATAACGGACCAACACACTAACTCTGTGTAACCATGAACTTTTATAGTCTTGTGAATACAGTTTAGTGAGAACAACTCACAAACGCGGATGGCAAAAACAATAACAAAGGCCTGAGTGACGTCATCTGCATACTATCTATAGATAGTATGCGCTTGGCTAAGAAGCTCATATCATTGCCATCCGGAAGTATAACGGACCAACACACAAAACGGTGTGTATCCAAGAACGTTTATAGTCAGGTTAATACAGTTCAGTGAGCATTACTCATAAACGCGGATGGCAAAAACAATAACAAAGACCTGAGTGACGTCATCTTCGAACTATTTATAAAGCGGGGACATTGACCGGAGCATATCGTAAACTTACAAAAGACAAGTCTTTTGCCACAAAAGAAAACAAATCGTGAGTTGTATTCAATAGTTCAACCAATGGAATTACTTTTGTTTCCTTGAGCTCTACTAACGACAATTCACTTGGCGCTGCGCAAACCTTTATAATGACATCAAACTGTAAGTCCTAGTGAGTTTTAGCGTCGCCATCGTTAAGTTATAGCCTGATACTGAAATCCAAAAGGACTGGCAGTTTAACGTCATTACTTGGTTTTTGCACCGCCCAGTGAGTTGTCGTGAATAGAGCGCATGGAAACAAGTTGTTTCATTGGTTGAACTATTGAATACAACTCACGATTATTTTTCTTTTGTGGCAAAAGACTGGCATTTTGACGTCATTTTTTTGGTCAGTATCAGGCCATAACTTTACGAAGGCCACGGTTCTGGTGTCGGGCTATAGATAGAATGCGCTTGACCAAGGAGTTCACAACATTGCCATCCGGAAGTATAACGGACCAACGCACAAACTCTGTGTAACCATGAACTTTTATAGTCTGGTTAATACAGTTTAGTGAGAACAACTCACAAACGCGGATGGCAAAAACAATAACAAAGGCCTGAGTGGCGTCATCTTCGAACTATCTATAAGTTAACGATGGCTGCTCATCGACTCCCCGAAACTAGGGGAGAAGTTGCCAGTCTTTTCTGCCAGCAAGGGAGACATTGGGTGGCAGCCAAAATCGGCTTCGGTCGAGAACCTGCTTAACGGCACGATCACTAATATCAGTGGGAGCTTGCCACTTGTCCAACATGTACCCGTTGTATGTGATCAAGAGCCAGAAACAGCAGAGTATCTAGTTGAACGGTGCGTTGTGACGAAGCTTCCGGGCGGGTTGGTGACCTTGCACGATTGCGGTGATGAGTTTGCGTCTTGGATAGACCGCCATAACATATTATGTAGTAGTGTGAGTAAAATTAGAAGATGCTGCCAGTGACTCATAGCACACACACACACACACACACACACACACACACACACACACACACAAAAATAAAAATAAAAAAAACCAAATCCTTTTTTTTTTAGCTTGGACGACCGAAGAGTTTCTGGAATGAATGAATTTATGAAGGACAACAAAGGCCACGAGGAACATGGAGAAGAATTAAAGAAGCTGACATACAGAGAAGTGGTAAGACATGGAATGAGATTTTTTTAAAAAGTTAGCTCAGGATAGAGAAGGATGGAAACTGTTTGTCTGTGGCCTATAACCTGACCCAGTGTGAAAAAGGCAATGATGATGACGAAACATACATACAAAAACAAAAACAAAAACAAAACAAACAAACAAAAAAGGCAAAACGAAGACTCTTTTTTTTCTTTTGACTATAGACAGTTGGGATTCCTGTGGTCCTGTTTTTAAAAAATCAGCGGAGTGGCTATTCGTCAGTACTGACCCCCAGGCGCTGGCACCTGCGGGTCAGTACTGACGAACAGGCACCGGCGTCTGGGGGTCAGTACTGACTAATACTATTACTATTACTAGTACTGATGCCAATTGGTCAGTTCTGACCTGGCCACGGGCGTTGACGGTACCAAAATTATGGAAAAATGCCATTTTTTAAAATAACTTGCTCTACGACAAATAAATCAGCATTTCCTGTCCCATACTAGTCGCAGGGAAGCCCTTGTTTTCACTAAATCTTTTTGTCGGTTTACGTGAGATTTGTTTAATAAATATATCAATTAATTAAACAAGTGAAATTGTCCAATCCTGAGAAAAAGACCAAATTTGGTGTTGAAACGCCAAACTGGAAGCCCTATATTTCGGTTCATCCAACGCGCATGCTCACTGCACTGATGCGTGGCGCTAGAACTGAAAGTGAAAGCTCTTTCATTGTCTCGTCTTTCTTCATTCCTGTCATTTGAAATTCGGCTTGCTCGCATCTTACTGAGACAGGAAAAGTAGAAAACGGTAAGGGCTGCCTGAAGCCGGTGATCGTAAAATACTAACGAAAGAGTGAAAATGAAATGCTTCGTATGGGAACAAAACAGACAATGGACGTTTCGGGTACAAACCCTTCATTAACACAACAATACACAAATAAACGTGGAAAACAAATAAAATATAATGAAAAATAACTTTGTCGTCTGTACTCAATGGTGGTTGAGGTTGCAGTATGAATGAAATGTCAGCGTGGGTAGAGGATAGGGTGCCCCAGGGGGGTGATCTGATTGATAAGAAAAGGTCAGCGTCAGGGAACAGAATCTTCCAGAAAATAATGGAAGATAAAAGACATATAAGTAGTAGTAGTAGTAGTAGTAGTAGTAGTAGTAGTAGTAGTAGTAGTAGTAGTAGTAGTAGTAGTAGTAGTAGTAGTAGCAGTAGTGGTAGTAGTAGTGAGTGGTAGTAGTAGTAGTAGTAGTAGTAGTAGTAGTAGTAGTAGTAGTAGTAGTAGTAGTAGTAGTAGTAGTAGTAGTAGTAGTAGTAGTAGTAGTAGTAGTGAGTGGTAGTAGTATAATAGAATGGACAAAGTATTATAAAAGAATCGTAACAGGAAATATTAGAACACATTTTCCTCTATTTTTCTTTAAATAAAGCTATAACGAAAATATACGGGGGGAAAAAAACAATAAAAACAAAATAACCCAAAGAAATAGAATGGACAACATAAAATAAAATAGAATCTTACGGTGGCTTGAAATAACGAGTCATATCGTTGCCCCAACGGCATCTAACGCGTTAGAAATCAAACTTATCTAGGTGACCAAGTGTTACTGTGTGCCATCGGATAAGTTGGCCTGAGAGCCTGGAATTTTAATTGTTTTTTTTTTTTTAAATGGTATACTTTTGGAAGTGACGAATAAGTGCGAAGAGGTCTTTGCACTGACGAACAGGTCCGATGTTCGTCAGTGCTGATCAATGGTGGGCGGTGGCACAGACCGAAGAGAGGTTGTCTGTGGGCGGTGGCACCTGTTGTTCAATACTGACCAATAGACACCAGGTTATTGGTCAGTACTGACCTCCAGGCACTGGCGTCTGTTCGTCAGTACTGACCCGCATGTGCTAGCGCCTGGAGTCAGTACTGACCAATAGCCCTAGCCAAAAATCAGCTCCTTTAGGAACTTCATCATTCGACGCATGGTCTGTCCAGATGCGTCTTTGCGTCTGTCAAATGATTGCATCCTTTTTAGGATTTATAATATCTTAATACAAAATTACGGTGGTGAAAGAACATTTAGTAAATAAATATAGATTTTATTTAGAATTTCACCAACTGAACCCCTATTATTACCCCCCCCCCCCCCTTTCCAACCCCCATCCCAAATATAATCCATATGTGACCCTTCGCCTCAAAACGGTATTAAGTCGGGTTGGTTAAGTTGTTGAAAATTGAATTTATAGCCAGAAATATCAGACTTGTGTTGAGTTTGTATGTTTCATTGAGGAAAATGAATACCATATTTCAGGGTGCTAGTGCCAACAATTAAAATTTTGACCAGTTTAACATTTAATTCAGATTTTAAGCATCTGGTTCGTTCCGACATAATACCGTTTGAGACGTCACATATAATACCACTAAAACATGGAGTGGGAGTTTATCCCTGTTACTCTAGTAATAGTGGGAAACGGACAATATCAAATAATTGCTACCTTTGGATAGGACGCTGGTGGTCAATCGCAAAGTACTTCCCGCCAAGACCCAGCTACCCAATCACGTCTGTGTAAAGGGGTCGAGGGGGTCAGAAAAAAAATCCCGACTGCACCGGGGATCGGTCTAAGCCTGTTTTATTGTGAAGCGAGTGCTCTAACAACTGAGCTATCGGGACCCCGCTGGGAGACTGTGGGTTACAATTGTTTGTATTTTTTTTTTTTTTTTTTTTTGTGTTGTTGCTTTTTTTTTTTTTAAATAAATAATAAAAAATAAAATGTGACCCAACGTCTCAAAGCGGTATTATATCGGGATAACCCAGGTGCTAGAATTGAATTTATTGACAAAAAGGTGAAAATTGGGGGCCAATTTCTATTCGTTATGTTAGAGACGACGTGCACTTATTTGCAGGTCTGAAATCCCAATTCCTTATGGCTCATTGTTGTAATGGAACTTTCAAAAAAATGAAGCAGAATATTGTATTGTCCATTACAACAATGAGATACTAGGCCCAAATTTCGGTTAAACTGCATATATGTGCACGTCGGTTAAAAAATAAATACAATTTCTCACATTACAATAACTCACAAATTTGTATTTCCTATCATTTTCATTCTCAAGTTTCTTTTCTGAGTCTAATTCATCCCGAAATTATACCGTGTTGGACGAAGAGTCACAAATAATTTTAAAATCTGAAAAATCAATGATTTCAAAATCTGGCAGGAGTTAAAAGATTATTTTCTGCCAAAATGGAAATTTGAAATACTTTTTAAACATAAAGATGTTTTAAAAAACAAAAAAAACAAAAAAAAACTAAAAAAAAACACCACCAACAACAACAACAACAAATTAAAAAAAAACCCAAAAAAAAACAAAAACTAACAATTTTTAAAAAATAATAAATTAAAAAATAAAATTATTTTAAAAAGAACAAATGTAAACAAACAAACCTTGACTAAACTGTTGAATTTGTTGAATACACGTTTTCGATGCTAAGATTAGCGAGTCAGTAGTGTGTATCGCAATATTTCTACAAGTAACTTAACAATAAAATCATAATAATATTAGCACAGCACAGCAGCTGTTTCCTGCTGTAGTAGAGTTTAACAGATTCTCAAAGATGCTATTAACCCTTCACTGTAAGAATATTGTTATTATTGTGAAGCGCTTGGAGCACGTTAGGGGATGTTGCGCTATGTAAAAGCTCAATTTTATATTATTATTATTATTATTATTATTATTATTATTAGTAGTAGTAGTAGTAGTAGTAGTAGTAGTAGTAGTAGTAGTAGTAGTAGTAGTAGTAGTAGTAGTAGCAGTAATAGCAGCAGCAGCAGCAGTAGTAGTAGTAGTAGTAGTAGTAGTAGGTAGTAGTAGTAGTAGTTAGTAGTAGCAGTAGTAGTAGTAGTAGTAGTAGTAGTAGTAGTAGTAGTAGTAGTAGCAGTAGTAGTAGTTGTTGTTGTTGTTGTTGTTGTTGTTATAGCAGTATTTTTTCTCTCTCAAATTACATGTCAATATCATAATATTTACATTCTAAACCGTTTCATTCCAAAAAAAAAAAAATTCAAATACGCATCTTTTTTTTAAAATATTGTGTGTGGTTTTTTTTGTTTTTTTTTTTTTTTGTTGTTGTTTTTTTTTTTTTTTTTTTGGGGGGGGGGGGTTATTTATTTGCTTTTTTTTTACGGGACATTAGTGTCTTTACTACTGAAATCAATGGCTTGGATCCAAGTCCTGCTTCTTTCAATACTCTTCAACAGTCGTAACGTCACTTCCTTCCTAATAACGCATGCTAACTTAGTAACACTGGCTCTAAACTATTTTTTTTTTTTTTTTTTTTTTTTTTGTTGCTTTAGGTCTCTTCCAACACAATTGAGGTTATATGAGAGACCGCTGAAACAAAAAAACAAGCAATCTAACAAAAATAGTACAAATGTCAATCAAAATCATAACCTAAAGATATCATAAGCTAAATTATAAATAACCAAGAACAAACAGGCAGAGGATTTACAGGAAAAAAAATATCCCCTGTCAAAAATACAATCACAAACCAAAGAAGCAGGATAGGCTAGTAAAGAGAAGAAGAAACGACATCACTATCGGATCGTACACCCATGCGAACACCATAGTATATGATTCAAGGGTGATGCTCCCATCCAACCACCCGCGGCTCTAAACTATCGGAACAATGGCGACGCTCGTATGAAATATTTCTCCGGCGAGCATAAAAGCGTATCCAGAGGGGAAGAAAACATAAATTTGATCATGTTTTGACTTTTACACATTCTGATCACAAGACATATGAAAAGTTCTAGCCAGCATGAAGAATAAAAAGTAATGATTTTCTTTGTTTAGAACCAAGATGGTAGCCGTTAACAGGTGGCGTTACAGCAGACTATTGAATCCAATTAAAATCCATCATTAAAAGTGATGCGACAATGGTTTCAATTACTGCTCGGTGCAAGATCCCAGATTTGAGAGTTTTTGACATGATGAGGATCATTTCAACCGATCGATATAATAATAAGGACGAGTTTTCTGGCCAAATTTTAGATACTTTTTTTTCTCACAGTGTGGTAGTATAGAAGGAACGAAATGGACGTAACTCAGTTATTTGGTATTGTGTAGACAGCCTGTTTGTATTGAACAGTACTTACTGCATGATATCAATCAGGCTATCGATGCTGTGCGCTTGGCTAAGAAACTCACAACATTGCCATCCGGAAGTATAATGGACCAACACATAAAGCTGTGTGTAATCGTGGTCAATTATAGTCTGGTTAATACAGTTTAGTGAGAATTACTCATAAACGTGGATGGAAAAAAAAACAATAACAAAGACCTGAGTGACGCCATCTTCGTTCTATCGAGAAGTCCTTTACGGTTACATATAATTTCGTGTGTTGGTACATTATACCCAGCTACAATATTTTTTAAAAGAAAGGATATATATATATTATATATATATATATATATATATATATATATATAATATATATATATATATATATATATAAATTCACTCACGTATTTTTAAGCCAAAACGAACGTTTCAATGTCCTTCATTTCCTCAGTATTTTAGCTAAAGGCATAGCTTCAATTGATAGTTAAAGGAAAATCGATCCTAGCCTGTAAAGAGTTAACCGTCAGATTAAAGTAATACAAATTTCCAATCATTGAACTTCTTGAAACGTGTTACACACACGTCACCAAGACATCGTGTTTGGTGGTAAAATGTCGTATCTCAATAGCTACACGTTAAAGAGTGCTGATTGTCGGGACTAAAGTTGAACTCTTTGTTATTATTTCTAGATAGTCTCTTAGCGATTAGTTCTCACTAAATTATATCAGACTAGAACGTAAATGGTTACACATAGTCTCGTGCCGTTGATATGTTTAATTTTACAGGCGGGTTTTGTGAGTATTTTACCTAAACACATAACATCAAATTCCACAACTGACTTGTCGGAAGTAATTGATGTTATGCGTTCAGGTAAAATGCTCACAACATTTCCTCGGCCAAATTAAACATTTCAAACACGTAAAACAGTGTGTTATAGCCTGAATAAGATAATTTAGCGAGAACTAATAACCAACAGGCTGTCTAAGAATAACAACAAAGAGCTAGTCATGTGAACTTCGTTCTTCTATAATAAATGAGTTGTAAAACGATTTTATCATTTTTATTATTATTATTATTATTATTATTATTATTATTATTATTATTATTATTATTATTATTATTATTATCATCATCATCATCAATATTATTATTATTATTATTATTATTATTATTATATTATTATTATTATTATTTATTATTATTATTATTATTATTATTATTATATATTAATCATCATCACATCATATTATTTATATTATTATTATTATTATTATTATTATTTTATTATTATTATTATTATTATTATTATATTATTATTATTATTATTATCATCATCATCATCAATATTATTATTATTATTATTATTATATTATTATTATTACTATTACTATTATTATTTATTATTATTATTATCATTATTATTATTATTATTATTATTTTTTATTATTATTATTATTATTATTATTATTATTATTATTATTATTATTATTATTATTATTATTATTATCATTATTATTATTATTATTATATTATTATTATTATCTTATTATTATTATTTTTATTATTATTATTATTATTATTATTATTATTATTATTATTATTATTATTATTATTATTATTATTATTATTATCATTATTATTATTATTATCATCATCAGATCTATCATTATTGCTGTATGGAAAAGTTTATAAAAAGCGACAGTAATCTCGGGGGAATATAT